>NC_060182.1:52590805-52833305 GCF_021184085.1 Oncorhynchus gorbuscha | reverse complement strand
GAGTGCAGCTGCTGCTAAACCAAACAAGCCAGTCAATGAAGCTTATGTTACATCCTGTCAAAGACTCCTTCCCAGTCCACCCAAAATAACCATTCTCGTAAGTGACAGGGGCCCTTTACAATTGAGGAATTGTCTGGAGGGAGGTAGGAGACTTTTTTTGAAGAGGAACGGGGCTCTTTGGAAGAGGGGAGTAGAATGGAAACGAAAGACTCCTGCTGTTGTGGAATGAGGGAGAGTTGGTTTGGATACCCCCTTAACAACAATGTGAGTACAGTCCACTTAGTAGTTGAAAGTATGGTGACTATCATTAAATAGCCCTTAAAATGTGCTCTGTGTCACCCCTGAAACCTTATATGCATTTCTGTCATTTGAGGACAACAAAGAATATTCCGATTTTTTTCAAGGTGCATTTCTGACTGACCGATCATTTGTGGCACACAAACGGTTTGCAATGACAATCGTTTCCTATACTTCTTTCACAAATCAGGCAACATTTTTAAGAACCCAATTCATACAGTCCAACTTTACCACATTCTTGTCATGTTTTGTCATTGATTATCATGTCTTGTCCCTGTGCTTCCCCTTCTATTCGTTTCCCTCTGCTGGTCTTATTAGGTTCTTTCCCTCTTTCTCTCCCCCTCGCTCTCTCCCTCTCTCGCTCTCTCTCTCTATCGTTCCGTTCCTGCTCCCAGCTGTTCCTCATTCTCCTAACTACCTCATTTACTCTTTCACACCTGTCCCCTATTTTGCCCTCTGATTAGAGTCCCTATTTCTCCCTCTGTTTTCCGCTTCTGTCCTTGTCGGATCCTTGTTTGATGTTTGCTGTTCTATGTCCTCGTTCCGTCCTGTCATGTTTTTTGCCTTCTTCAGATGCTGCGTGTGAGCAGGTGTCTAGATCAGCTACGGCCTGCGCCTTCCCGAAGCGACCTGCAGTCTGTGGTCGCATCTTCAGTTGTTCCCCTCTACTGACTAGAGGGTTTCAGTATTCCTGTTTTGACTTGGAATAAACTCTGTTTCTATAAAGTCGCTTTTGGGTCCTCATTCACCTGCATAACAGAAGGATCCGACCAAGAATGGACCCAGCGACTACGGATTCTCGCAACACTGCCGTCGAGATCCAGGGAGCTATGCTCGGCAGACACGAGCAGGAATTGTCTGCTGCTCGTCATGCCGTTGAGACCCTGGCCGCTCAGGTCTCCGACCTCTCAGGACAGTTTCAGAGTCTTCGTCTCGTGCCACCAGCTACTTCCTGGTCTTCCGAGTCTCCGGAACCTAGGGTTAATAACCCACCATGTTACTCTGGGCAGCCCACTGAGTGCCGCTCCTTTCTCACCCAGTGTGATATTGTGTTCTCTCTCCAGCCCAACACATACTCTAGAGAGAGAGCTCGGATCGCCTACGTCATATCACTCCTTACTGGTCGGGCTCGGGAGTGGGGCACAGCTATCTGGGAGGCAAGCGCTGAGTGTACTAACGATTATCAGAACTTTAAAGAGGAGATGATACGGGTTTTTGATCGTTCAGTTTTTGGGAAGGAGGCTTCCAGGGCCCTGGCTTCCCTATGTCAAGGTGATCGATCCATAACGGATTACTCTATAGAGTTTCGCACTCTTGCTGCATCCAGTGACTGGAACAAGCCGGCGTTGCTCGCTCGTTTTCTGGAGGGACTCCACGCTGAGGTTAAAGATGAGATTCTCTCCCGGGAGGTTCCTTCCAGCGTGGACTCTTTGATTGCACTCGCCATCCGCATAGAACGACGGGTAGATCTTCGTCACCGAGCTCGTGGAAGAGAGCTCGCGTTAACGGTGTTCCCCCTCTCCGCATCTCAACCATCTCCTCCCACCGGCTCAGAGACTGAGCCCATGCAGCTGGGAGATATTCGCATCTCGACTAAGGAGAGGGAACGGAGAATCACCAACCGCCTTTGCCTCTATTGCGGTTCTGCTGGACATTTTGTCAGTTCATGTCCAGTAAAAGGCCAGAGCTCATCAGTAAGCGGAGGGCTACTGGTGAGCGCTACTACTCAGGTCTCTCCATCAAGATCCTGTACTACCTTGTCGGTCCATCTACGCTGGACCGGTTCGGCAGCTTCCTGCAGTGCCTTGATAGACTCTGGGGCTGAGGGTTGTTTTATGGACGAAGCATGGGCTCGGAAACATGACATTCCTCTCAGACAGTTAGGGGAGCCCACGCCCATGTTCGCCTTAGATGGTAGTCTTCTCCCCAGTATCAGATGTGAGACACTACCTTTAACCCTCACAGTATCTGGTAACCACAGTGAGACCATTTCCTTTTTGATTTTTCGTTCACCTTTTACACCTGTTGTTTTGGGTCATCCCTGGCTAGTATGTCATAATCCTTCTATTAATTGGTCTAGTAATTCTATCCTATCCTGGAACGTTTCTTGTCATGTGAAGTGTTTAATGTCTGCTATCCCTCCTGTTTCTTCTGTCCCCTCTTCTCAGGAGGAACCTGGTGATTTGACAGGAGTGCCGGAGGAATATCATGATCTGAGCACGGTCTTCAGTCGGTCCAGAGCCAACTCCCTTCCACCTCACCGGTCGTATGATTGTTGTATTGATCTCCTTCCGGGGACCACTCCCCATCGGGGTAGACTATACTCTCTGTTGGCTCCCGAACGTAAGGCTCTCGAGGATTATCTGTCTGTTTCTCTCGACGCCGGTACCGTGGTGCCTTCTTCCTCTCCCGCCGGAGCGGGATTTTTTTTTGTTAAGAAGAAGGACGGTACTCTGCGCCCCTGCGTGGATTATCGAGGGCTGAATGACATAACGGTTAAGAATCGTTATCCGCTTCCCCTTATGTCGTCAGCCTTCGAGATTCTGCAGGGAGCCAGGTTCTTTACTAAGTTGGACCTTCGTAACACTTACCATCTCGTGCGCATCAGAGAGGGGGACGAGTGGAAAACGGCGTTTAACACTCCGTTAGGGCATTTTGAATACCGGGTTCTGCCGTTCGGTCTCGCTAATGATCCAGCTGTCTTTCAGGCATTAGTTAATGATGTACTGAGAGACATGCTGAACATCTTTGTTTTCGTTTACCTTTACGATATCCTGATTTTTTCTCCGTCACTCGAGATTCATGTTCAGCACGTTCGTCGTGTACTCCAGCGCCTTTTAGAGAATTGTCTCTACGTGAAGGCTGAGAAGTGCGCCTTTCATGTCTCCTCTGTCACATTTCTCGGTTCTGTTATTTCCGCTGAAGGCATTCAGATGGATCCCGCTAAGGTCCAGGCTGTCAGCGATTGGCCCGTTCCTAAGTCACGTGTCGAGTTGCAGCGCTTTCTCGGTTTCGCTAATTTCTATCGGCGTTTCATTCGTAATTTCGGTCAAGTGGCTGCCCCTCTCACAGCTCTTACTTCTGTCAAGACGTGCTTTAAGTGGTCCGGTTCCGCCCAGGGAGCTTTTGATCTCCTCAAGAAGCGTTTTACATCCGCTCCTATCATTGTTACTCCTGACGTCACTAAACAATTCATTGTCGAGGTTGACGCTTCAGAGGTGGGCGTGGGAGCCATTCTGTCCCAGCGCTTCCATTCTGACGATAAGGTCCATCCTTGCGCTTATTTTTCTCATCGCCTGTCGCCATCGGAACGCAACTATGATGTGGGTAACCGCGAACTGCTCGCCATCCGCTTAGCCCTAGGCGAATGGCGACAGTGGTTGGAGGGGGCGACCGTCCCTTTTGTCGTTTGGACTGACCATAAGAACCTTGAGTACATCCGTTCTGCCAAATGACTCAATGCACGTCAAGCTCGTTGGGCGTTGTTTTTCGCTCGTTTCGAGTTCGTGACTTCTTATCGCCCGGGAAGCAAGAACACCAAGCCTGATGCCTTATCCCGTCTCTTTAGTTCTTCTGTGGCTTCTACCGACCCCGAGGGGATTCTCCCTGAAAGGCGTGTTGTCGGGTTGACTGTCTGGGGAATTGAGAGACAGGTAAAGCAAGCACTCACTCACACTGCATCGCCGCGCTTGTCCTAGTAACCTTCTTTTCGTTCCTGTCTCTACTCGTCTGGCTGTTCTTCAGTGGGCTCACTCTGCCAAGTTAGCTGGCCACCCCGGCGTTCGGGGTACGCTTGCTTCTATTCGCCAGCGGTTTTGGTGGCCTACTCAGGAGCGTGACACGCGCCGTTTCGTGGCTGCTTGTTCGGACTGCGCGCAAAGTCAGGTAACTCTCCTCCTGCCGGTCGTCTCAGACCGCTTCCCATTCCTTCTCGACCATGGTCTCACATCGCCTTAGACTTTATTACCGGTCTGCCTTCGTCTGCGGGGAAGACTGTGATTCTTACGGTTGTCGATAGGTTCTCTAAGGCGGCACATTTCATTCCCCTCGCTAAGCTTCCTTCCGCTAAGGAGACGGCACAAATCATCATTGAGAATGTGTTCAGAATTCATGACCTCCCGTTAGACGCCGTTTCAGACAGAGGCCCGCAATTCACGTCACAGTTTTGGAGGGAGTTCTGTCGTTTGATTGGTGCTTCCGTCAGTCTCTCTTCCGGTTTTCATCCCCAGTCTAACGGTCAAGCAGAAAGGGCCAATCAGACGATTGGTCGCATATTACGCAGCCTTTCTTTTCGAAACCCTGCGTCTTGGGCAGAACAGCTCCCCTGGGCAGAATACGCTCACAACTCGTTTCCTTCGTCTGCTACCGGGCTATCTCCGTTTCAGAGTAGTCTTGGGTACCAGCCTCCTCTGTTCTCGTCCCAGCTCGCCGAGTCCAGCGTTCCCTCCGCTCAGGCTTTTGTCCAACGTTGTGAGCGCACCTGGAGGAGGGTCAGGTCTGCACTTTGCCGTTACAGGGCGCAGACTGTGAGAGCCGCCAATAAACGTAGGATTAAGAGTCCTAGGTATTGTCGCGGTCAGAGAGTGTGGCTTTCCACTTGTAACCTTCCCCTTACGACAGCTTCTCGCAAGTTGACTCCGCGGTTCATTGGTCCGTTCCGTGTCTCTCAGGTCGTCAATCCTGTCGCTGTGCGACTGCTTCTTCCGCGACATCTTCGTCGCGTCCACCCTGTCTTTCATGTCTCCTGTGTCAAGCCTTTTCTTCGCGCCCCCGTTCGTCTCCCCCCCCCCCCCCCCCCCGTCCTTGTCGAGGGCGCACCTATTTACAAGGTACGGAAGATCATGGACATGCGTTCTCGGGGACGTGGTCACCAGTACTTAGTGGATTGGGAGGGTTACGGTCCTGAGGAGAGGAGTTGGGTTCCATCTCGGGACGTGCTGGACCGTTCGTTGATTGATGATTTCCTCCGTTGCCGCCAGGGTTCCTCCTCGAGTGCGCCAGGAGGCGCTCGGTGAGTGGGGGGGTACTGTCATGTTTTGTCATTGATTATCATGTCTTGTCCCTGTGCTTCCCCTTCTATTCGTTTCCCTCTGCTGGTCTTATTAGGTTCTTTCCCTCTTTCTATCCCTTTCTCTCCCCCTCGCTCTCTCCCTCTCTCTCTCTATCGTTCCGTTCCTGCTCCCAGCTGTTCCTCATTCTCCTAACTACCTCATTTACTCTTTCACACCTGTCCACTATTTTGCCCTCTGATTAGAGTCCCTATTTCTCCCTCTGTTTTCCGCTTCTGTCCTTGTCGGATCCTTGTTTGATGTTTGCTGTTCTATGTCCTCGTTCCGTCCTGTCATGTTTTTTGCCTTCTTCAGATGCTGCGTGTGAGCAGGTGTCTAGATCAGCTATGGCCTGCGCCTTCCCGAAGCGACCTGCAGTCTGTGGTCGCATCTTCAGTTGTTCCCCTCTACTGACTAGAGGGTTTCAGTATTCCTGTTTTGACTTGGAATAAACTCTGTTTCTATAAAGTCCCTTTTGGGTCCTCATTCACCTGCATAACAATTCTTGCCAGGATAAGCCTTTTTTTTACCTCCCATGCACATGCCAGCAAGTTCAGGAGTAGGAGCAGACATGGGGCAATGTGGGTAGGCTTATATTTGAATAGATCCATTGAATATACACAATCACAAATAAACCCAATTATTAATTTGTTTACGCAGGTCCTAAGATCCGTTTTCAAAAAAATAGAATAGTATGTTTTGAGTTTAATTACATTACTGGTCTATGCAGCCTATATAATACATGGCTTCGCCATGCAAATAAAATCAATAATTCCTTATTTTATTCATTAAACAGAGAAGACACACATATTTCATAGTAAGAATATAATGGAATATAACAGAATAAAATACAAATCATATTTTTCCTACACAACACACAAAACAGCAATATTTTGAAACAGAGCCCACGCCCATGTTTTTTTAATCCACTTCCCAGTCGACACGGTGGGTTCGGGCCTATTCCGTTTGAGACTCAGGGGACTCGGCATCGACTCGGACTCGGGGGGCTTCATACGGGCCGAGCTCTTCCCGAGTTAGGCAGAATCATATTACTCTGGCTTCCGGCTAATGGTACTTGGGCCGAGTCTACTTCAGCATATCTGGCCCCTTCGGCCAATTCTGGCTTAATATAATGGCATTTGCAATTTTTAGTCATACAGTATGCTGGTGGCCACGTTAATTATAGGATGACTTGGGATACATGATCCACGACAGACAGCACATCTCAGTGTCATAGGCTACAGCCTATTTATCTATGGTAGGCCTATCTGTAAACGCCAATACATCCTGACAAAATATGCCATATGAGTGGCCTAATGTAATTTTCCGGACCTTGTAAACTGTCAAAAATAAACCCATAACTGATCCAAATGGTTGGATATAATCAGGCCTTTATTGTGTCATGAAACACAAACGGACATTTGAGTGGTTATTAAAATGAGACTTTCATCACTGCAGTTTACAGCCGAGAAAATAATTGTGTCCTAACAATAAATTACAATAATTGTGTCCGAACAATAATTTACTTATTGCACTGTGTTGTAGCCTAGGAGGTATAATTAATTGTATTTTCTAAAAACGTAGGCCTATCAATAGTGGAGCGTGCCCAGCAACCTCAGAGCACAGCCTAGAGGAACACATAGGCCTATATCCATTTATCCACACATAGGCCTTCCATTTGATAATCTGCTACCTAGGGTAAAGCAGTGGTGGAGTCTACCATTTTTGTGGGTTCGATTCCCGGGACCACGAACGGAAAATGAATGCATGCATACTGTTGCTTTGGATAAAAGCGTCTGCGTAATGTCACATTTATTATTTTTGCACACCTCATATTTGTGTGACATTGAAAAATATCCTGCATGGAACTTTTGACAGTAGCAATGGGCTGCCTGAGCATTTTGAGAAGACAGAAGAAAATAAAACAGCATATCTAAACCGGGTACCTTATGAATTGCTGAGCAAATAGCAGCATACATGATCGTCAATTGCAAACATCAATGCTTGCTGAAGTATCCTTAATAGGGAGCTAGCATTTGTATTTGTATTTAGTATGGATCCCCATTAGCTGCTGCTGCTCTTCCTGGGGTCCAGCAAAATTAAGGCAGTTTAAACCATTTTAAAAACATTACAATACATTCACAGACTGTGTGCACTCAGGCCCCTAGTCCACCACTACCACATATATATAGTACAAAACTAGGGCCTGTAGGACCTGCCTTGTTGACAGTGGGGTCAAGACTGGCTAGAAGGCTTATCTACACCAGCTGGCCTAGGCTCGGTCATATATCATCTTAATAGGGAGAGACGATGTGAGAACCATACAGCCATTGTACTAGAGCGGAGATGACACGGGCTGGTACTAAAACTAATGACGTCATTTTCAGTTTATAACCTGTGGTAAAATGTGTAAGGAGCAGTACTCTCGTGTATAAATGCTGCTGGTTGACTTTAAGACTGGGCTCTGTCCATTTTATACAAATAAGGGTCATACAAATCCTTATGAATTGACAGTGTTTGATTTGAATTGGGTATTAAAACAAAGGAATTTAATTCCTGTAACAGAAACGAACTGCAATTCTTTGTGAAGTGATGCAGTCATTTCAGTCGCTGTAGTAGCTGACATGTATAGTGTTGAGTCATCCATATACATAGACAATCTGGCTTTCCTCAAAGCCATTGGCAATTCATTAGTAAAGATTGAAAAAGGTTATGGGCCTGCACAGCTTCCTTGGGGAATTCCTGATTCTGCCTGGATTATGTTGGAGAGGCTTCCATTAAAGAACACCCTCTGTGTTCTGTTAGACAGGGAACTCTTTATCCACAATATAGAAGGGGGTGTAAAGCCATAACACAAAAGTTTTGCCAGCCGCAGACTATGATCGTTAATGTCAAAAGCCACACTGAATTCTAACAAAACAGCCCCTGCAACTTTCATCATCAATTTCTCTCAGCCAATCATTTGTGTAAGTGCTGTGCTTGTTGAAAGTCCTTCTCTATAAGCATGCTGAAAGTTTGTTGTCAATTTGTTTACTGTAAAATAGCATAGTATCTGGTCAAAGACAATTTTTTGTTTACTATGGGTTTACTAAGGGTTGATAACAGGCTGATTGGCTGTTGATAACAGGCTATTTGAGCCAGTAATGGGGGCTTTATATGGTAGCAGAATGACTTTTGCTTCCCTCCAAGCCTGAGGGCACACCCTTTCGAGTAGGCTTAAATTGAAGATGTGGCAAATAGGAGCGGCTATTATCCTCAGTAATTTTCCATCCAAGTTGTCAGACCCCGGTGGCATGGTTTGAAGAAATCAACTGTGGGAGCAATTATTAGGAAATGGAAGACATACAAGACCACTATAATCTCCCTCGATCTGGGGCTCCACGCAAGATCTCACCCCGTGGGGTCAAAATGATCACAAGAACGGTGAGCAAAAATCCCAGAACCACACGGGGGGACCTAGTGAATGACCTGCAGAGTAACAAAGCCTACCATCAATAACACACTTTGCCGCCAGGGACTCAAATCCTGCAGTTGCCAGACGTGTCCACTTGCTTAAGCCAGTACATGTCCAGGCCCGTCTGAAGTTTGCTAGAGAGCATTTGGATGATCCAGAAGAAGATTGGGAGAATGTCATATGGGCAGATGAAACCAAAATATAACTTTTTGGTAAAAACTCAACTTGTCGTGTTTGGAGGACAAAGAATGCTGAGTTGCATCCAAAGAACACCATACCTACTGTGAAGCATGGGGGTGGAAACATCATGCTTTGGGGCTGTTTTTCTGCAAAGGGACCAGGACGACTGATCCGTGTAAAGGAAAGAATGAATGGGGCCATGTACTGTGAGATTTTGAGTGAAAACCTCCTTCCATCAGCAAGGGCATTGAAGATGAAACGTGGCTGGGTCTTTCAGCATGACAATGATCCCAAACACACCGCCCGGGCAAAAAAGGTGTGGCTTCGTAAGAAACATTTCAAGGTCCTGGAGTGGCCTAGCCAGTCTCCAGATCTCAACCCCATAGAAAATGAAAGAGTTGAAAGTCTGTGTTGCCCAGCAACAGCCCCAAAACATCACTGCTCTAGAGGAGATCTGCATGGAGGAATGGGCCAAAATACCAGCAACAGTGTGTGAAAACCTTGTGAAGGTGTCATTGCCAACAAAGGGTATATAACAAAGTATTGAGATAAACTTTTGTTATTGACCAAATACTTATTTTCCACCATAATTTGCAAATAAATTAATTAAAAATCCTACAATGTGATTTTCTGGATTTTTTTTCTCATTTTGTCTATCATAGTTGAAGTGTACCTATGATGAAAATGACAGGCCTCTCTCATCTTTTTAAGTGGGAGAACTTGCACCATTGGTGGCTGACTAAATATTATTTTGCCCCACTGCACATTTACATATATACAGTGCCTTGCGAAAGTATTCGGCCCCCTTGAACTTTGCGACCTTTTGCCACATTTCAGGCTTCAAACATAAAGATATAAAACTGTATTTTTTTGTGAAGAATCAACAACAAGTGGGACACAAACATGAAGTGGAACGACATTTATTGGATATTTCAAACTTTTTAACAAATCAAAAACTGAAAAATTGGGCGTGCAAAATTATTCAGCCCCTTTACTTTCAGTGCAGAAAACTCTCTCCAGAAGTTCAGTGAGGATCTCTAAATGATCCAATGTTGACCTAAATGTCTAATGATGATAAATACAATCCACCTGTGTGTAATCAAGTCTCCGTATAAATACACCTGCACTGTGATAGTCTCAGAGGTCTGTTAAAAGCGCAGAGAGCATCATGAAGAACAAGGAACACACCAGATAGGTCCGAGATACTGTTGTGAAGAAGTTTAAAGCCGGATTTGGATACAAAAAGATTTCCCAAGCTTTAAACATCCCAAGGAGCACTGTGCAAGCGATAATATTGAAATGGAAGGAGTATCAGACCACTGCAAATCTACCAAGACCTGGCCGTCCCTCTAAACTTTCAGCTCATACAAGGAGAAGACTGATCAGAGATGCAGCCAAGAGGCCCATGATTACTCTGGATGAACTGCAGAGATCTACAGCTGAGGTGGGAGACTCTGTCCATAGGACATCAATCAGTCGTATATTGCACAAATCTGGCCTTTATGGAAGAGTGGCAAAAAGAAAGCCATTTCTTAAAGATATCCATAAAAAGTGTTGTTTAACGTTTGCCACAAGCCACCTGGGAGACACACCAAACATGTGGAAGAAGGTGCTCTGGTCAGATGAAACCAAAATGTAACTTTTTGGCAACAATGCAAAACGTTATGTTTGGCGTAAAAGCAACACAGCTCATCACCCTGAACCAGCATCCCCACTGTCAAACATGGTGGTGGCAGCATCATGGTTTGGGCTTGCTTTTCTTCAGCAGGGACAGGGAAGATGGTTCAAATTGATGGGAAGATGGATGGAGTCAAATACAGGACCATTCTGGAAGAAAACCTGATGGAGTCTGCAAAAGACCTGAGACTGGGACGGAGATTTGTCTTCCAACAAGACAATGATCCAAAACATAAAGCAAAATCTACAATGGAATGGTTAAAAAATAAACATATCCAGGTGTTAGAATGGCCAAGTCAAAGTCCAGACCTGAATCCAATCGAGAATCTGTGGAAAGAACTGAAAACTGCTGTTCACAAATGCTCTCCATCCAACCTCACTGAGCTCGAGCTGTTTTGCAAGGAGGAATGGGAAAAAATGTCAGTCTCTCGATGTGCAAAACTGATAGAGACATACCCCAAGCGACTTACAGCTGTAATCACAGCAAAAGGTTGCGCTACAAAGTATTAACTTAAGGGGGCTGAATAATTTTGCACGCCCAATTTTTCAGTTTTTGATATGTTAAAAAAGTTTGAAATATCCAATAAATGTCGTTCCACTTCATGATTGTGTCCCACTTGTTGTTGATTCTTCACAAAAATATATAGTTTTATATCTTTAGGTTTGAAGCCTGAAATGTGGCAAAAGGTCGCAAAGTTCAAGGGGGCCGAATACTTTCGCAAGGCACTGTACATTACATTATCTGGAAATAATGAACAATTTGGTACTGCCGAGTTTCGTAGTTCCAGATAATGCAGAGAGCAGAGGCATTAAGCTGCATTTGCGTTTGTTTAAGCTGTTTTCTAGTGTCATTTATTTGGATAAATCCATGATAGTGGACATATATAGTGCCTGTTGAGGGATGTGACCCACACAAAGTGAATTTAATCTATTTAAATACAAGTTTTAAAATGAGAAAATGTCATGTCTATTTTATGTTTCTTGTTCATAGTTGATAGCTGCAATATTACTACCTACATTTAAAATATAGAGATTTTTGTGGGGGGTAGAATCAGGTGGATTTGGGCCATTGTGGGCTGATTCTGGCCCTAAAATTGCAGCTTTGGCTCAGTTCAGGCTGCCAGATCTGGAACAAATAACTTGGGCCTAGTCTGTACTGTCGTCATTCATTTCAGACAGGCCGGATCCGGCTGCCAGACCCGGGCAAGCAGTTTTAGATCTGGCATGCCGGAATCAGGCCAGATGTTTGTGTCACCTCGGTTTAATCTTTTTCACTACATTCACTCTGCATTGTTAGAGAGCAGGCTTACCGTAGTCTTACTTTGAGAATATCTTCATCATGATAACGATAGAAAATAATAGAAAAATATATTTTACAACGAATGCGAGTCTTGTGTTCATACATGGCCTGGGGGTAGGTTTATGACAGTCATAAATACCTCTTCCTCCCTTTTTCCTCTCTCTACCCTACTAATGTTACATTTGCAAAAACCCTTGGTTAACATAGAGATTCTGGGAACATCAGAAGGTGGGGGGAAATGGTATGAACTTTGAACTCTTATTCACTACAGAAGTGATACCTTCTAGCTGTTGAGTTAGCAACAGCAGCTGCAAACGCAGGTTAGGAAGGAACAGACAGAGTATCCCATCTAACACACAACAACGTTACTACAACTTATCCAATTAACCAGCAGAGACATTATTCAAAGGACAAAGGACTCGGTTGGGCAACACGGCCTTCCATCTACCACCAACCTACCGAAGCACAGCTCAGAGTAAATATTTATTGCATTTTCCTTTTCCAAATGGGTGGTAATTAAGAATGCATAACATACTGTATTTACGATAGCCCTTTGTTCCTCTGTCTTCCCACTCTTTCACTCAAACCCCGCCCCTTTTCCTTTGTGTAACAAGCTGTCTTATCTGTTCCGCCAGCTAGGGACGTTTTCCTTTATGATGTAATTTTTAATCAAAGTATAATTAATTCTTTGTATATGTAATTCTGTGTGATTAGTTAGGTATTTAGTAAATAAATAATTAAACCCAATTTTGTATTGCTGATTCAACTTGTTAGCCAGGGTTTGTGAAGATTTACAACTTTCAATTTACAACTTTCAGATGAGACTGAATTAAGGTGATGATTAATATTGACTGCTATTGATGTAAAATATTACTAGGTCTTTAAGAGTTTATTCGGGAAGATAATGGCTCTATAAATATTATTTTGTGGTGCCCCGACTCTCTAGTTAATTACATTTACATGATGAGTTCAATCAGGTAATATTAATTACGGAGAAATTATTTTACAGAATAGCATGTCATATCACTTAATCTGGCATAGCCAAAGACACAACACTTAATTTAGGCTATATGCTAAATGTTTCTGATCAGGAATAGATGAGAAAACTAATAGATGACCTATACCACCTCCACTTATTTGCCCAGCCAGAGAGACAATTGTTAATCAAATACAGAGATTCAGTGAAATAAAATCACATTATCAGAGAAGTCACAGGCTTTTGGTCGGGAGTAGGACTAGGCTACTAAGTGAAGAGCAAAAATAATCCACTTGTTAAACTACATAACATGCTGGCAAAATGTTCTGATCACTGCTATTAAATTAGCCAACTAGACAAGATGACCATGAACAGAAGTCACCTCAACTTAGCTAACATTCGGGCTTCTGGTTTAGCATTGGAATGGAAAATAAACTTGTGGACGAGGCTCGCAAAATTCTTACTTTGCATTCCACTTTCTTACATATCAGATTTGAATGATGTGTTTGTAAATGACCTTTTTGGTTCAAATGTCACACGATTTGAGGAGCAGAAGACCTGTAACTATTGTTTCAACCGTGATGGCAAACGTGAATGGTAATGGCACAGACTCCAGTCCAACCGTTACGGAGTTGTCAGGATTTGGCCAGGGTTGTTCCGGTTTTTGGTCACTAGATGCCCCCATTGTGCCTTTTGACCTTTTGTTTTCCCTTGATCCTCATTATTATTTGCACCTGTGCCTCATTTCCCCTGATTGTATTTAAACCCTTTGTTTTCCTCAGTTCTTTGCTCTGTGTTTGTATGTTAGCACCCAGCCCTAGTACTCTGTGAACTCTTGTTGATCCCGGTGGACTCTCTTGTGGAATTCTGTTTTTTGTTCTTGTTTGTTTGTTTTTGAGTATCTTTTGAGGCTTTTTGTGCTTTACCTTCCACCTTGTGGATTTACCTTTTCTGTCTTGGAGGATTACCTTTGTTCTTGTGGAATTCCTTTTGAGGTTGTGGAGTTACATGTTTTCCTGAAGAACTTCACTTTTTACTTCATTAAATACACCTCAAGTACTGCTGTGTCTGCCTCATCTTGTGGGTTCTGCCGACTATTCGTGGCTCAGTTGGTTAAGTGACTGTTTCTCACTCCGGAGACCCGGGTTTGTAACCGGGTCCTGACAGGAGTCTCATGCGGTCACACTCCCCAAAGATCTTCAGAACCTCCATACACTTATTTGGCCATCCTTAAGACACATTGTAAGTGTTCCACTGATTGAAGACTCCCTGAGTCAGGACAGTTCCATTTCACTGTTATGGGGTTTTCTGTCTTTGGTTATCTATCGACCTACTTTACCATTTTGTGAAAACCTTTTCAAATCTATTTCACTACTCGTGCTATGGAGCCTCTCTGCGTTATGTTTTCGGTTTATATGCACCGAAGCTGCACAAACGTGTTAACCTGCTGTCTCCATTTGCTGGGGAAGGAGACTTTGGGTTTGGGTGGGAGGGAGAGGGACCTTGTTTGGTCCTATTTAAAAATAATAATCTTTCATCTTTGTTTCTTTGCTTTTTTCATCAGTTTTCTCTTATCTTTGCAAATGCTTGGTCTGTTTTCAAACATTTTTCCTTTCAATATTTTACATGGCTAACAACACTAATAATAGTAATATTGGAAAACAATTAATAATCCTGTCAAGGATTTTACACATTAAAGATCACTCAAGGCTACAAAACTCCAGGTTCAGTAAGGTTTTCCATTCAGACTTCAACTCCAAATCCAGAGGGGTTGCAATTTTGGTTAATAAAATATACATTTCTCTACTACTAATGTTATTTCAGACAGTAAATGGGATATTTAAGATAAAATGCTCCCAATTTTTGATGATGTTGCATTTGCCAATGGGTTTTGATATTTGGCGGTGATCTGAATTGTGTTATTTGCCCGGCTTTAGACGACTACAATCCCAGAACTATGTCTCCTTCTGCTATGTCAAAGTCCTTCTCTGATTTTATGGGTCAGAATGGGTGTACAGATCCCTGAATATTTCAGAATCCCCAGGCAAGAGAGTATCCTTTCTTTTCATATATACACCATTCTTTATCTCATATTGACTATTTCTTTATTGATCATAAGTTACTTCCAAATGTCACCTCTTCTGAATATTTACCCATTGTAATTTCTGACCATGGACCTTTAGCCCTCGACATAGGACTAACAAGACAAACTCACACTCCTCTGTTGGAGATTCAACTCTCTTCTCCTGTCTGATGCAGACTGCTGTAACGTTATCTCCACTTCTATTGAACCATTTTCTTTTTTCAAATCAGACAAGCTCAACCTCTCATTCTCACTTATGGAAATCACTTAAGGCCTATCTAAGAGGAACAAAACTTGGAAACCTAAACTATAAGAACTCTCGAAAGCCATCCTCGATTTAGACCACCAGTATGCCTATATAAGCTATATAAGCAACACTGAACTTTACAATCTGAATTCTATCTCTTGTCCACTACAGATGCAGAACAATTACTATTGCATTCACATGGTACCTACTATGAACATGGTGACATGGTAAGTCATCTGCTCGCACACCAATTAAAACGCAGCGCTGATTGCCCAAATTAAAGATTCCTCTTATAGCTTCATTTCTGACCCTACGGGGATCAATGACACCTTCAAATATTTCTATTCCTCCCTGTATACGTATATTACTGGGCAGCCAACTTTCAGAAATTGCCATTCTGGTTACATTGTTCCAGATACCCCATGGTGCCACCTAGAGGCACATTCTTGTATTTCTGCTTCTCTTCCTGCTTTACTCTGCTCTTCTCTCCCAGCATTCCCCTCTCGCTATACTGGCAAGCCTGTAGTGCTGTCCACACTTAAGATTTGGTACCAGTTTCGAAGGCATTTTCTATTCTCCTCTGCATCTGCTATGGGTCCTATTGATAAGAACCACTTATTCCCCGCTTCCCTAATAGATAATGCTTTCTCTTACTGGACAAGGAAAGGTATTAAGTCCTTCTAAGACTTATATGTAAAGACATTTTCTTCTAGTTTTCCCAACCTGGCCTCTAAATAATCTTTACCTCCATCTCACTATTTCCGTTATCTTCAAATGAGGCATTGTGTCTCCTCCCAATCTTCTGGCTTCCCTGCTCCACTGCCTTGCCCACCCTGGGATGGCATATTGACTCTATTACCTCCGACAGAAAGCAGTTATTTCTCAGATCTATCTGTGTATTATGTCTTTGGACAAATACTCCACCAACAAAACTAAATCTGCATTGGAACGGGAAATGGGTGTTGAATTTACACCGGAGGGGTGGGATGAGACGATTGATAGGGTACGCTCCACTACATCTTGTGCTCGTCTTGGTCTCATACGATTTAAGGTTTTACATGAGTGCATTTTTCCAAATCCAGATTGTCTGAACTATATCCAAATGTGAATGATGAGTATGATAAATCTCATGTCTCACCTTGTGACCTTAGTCACATGTTCATTTAATGCTCTAAATGACAAACTTACTGGGAATCTATTTATTTTTAAATATTATCTGAGGTGCTTGAAATTAACCTGCAACCATCTCCCATCATAGCTGGTTTTGGTATTCCAGAAGACTTGTTCTCCTTGGACCCCAAACATGCCGATATTATTGCTTTTACATCCTAATTAACTCGACATAGAATTATTTTCCAGTGGAAGTCTGCTCAGCCACCCTCTACTTCTCAATGGCTCAACGATGTAATGTTCTTCCTAAAGCTTGAGGAATTTAAGTATTCTCTTAGGGGTTCCAATTATACATTTCTTAGAAAATGGCAACCATTTATATCATACTTCAATGGCTTGCCGAGGCTCCCCTCTGATGAGACTTAAGGATCCGCCCCTTTTTTCAATTTTCACCTGAAATGACACTCAAATCTAACTGCCTGTAGCTCAGGCCCTGAAGCAAGCATATGCATATTCTTGGTACCATTTGAAAGGAAACACTTTGAAGTTTCTAGAAATGTGAAAGGAATGTGGGAGAATATAACATAATAGATCTGGTAAAAGATAATACAAAGAAAAAAACAACGTTATTTTGTATTTTTTGTACAATCATCTTTGAAAATCAAGAGAAATGCCATAATGTATTATTCCTGCCCAGGTGGAATATAGATTTTGGCCAATAGATGGCAGCAGCGTATGTGCAAAATTTTAGACTGATCCAATGAACCATTGTATTTCTATTCAAAACTTTGTATGAATACTGCCCAAATATGCCTAATTTCTTTATTAATAACTTTTTATGTTCAAAATTGTGCACTTTCCTCAAACAATAGCATGGTATTATTTCACTGTAATAGCTACTGTAAATTGGACAGTGCAGTTAGATGAACAAGAATTTAAGCTTTCTGTCAATATCAGATATGTCTATGGAAAATGTTCTTGTTACTTACAACCTCATACTAATCGTATTAGCCGACGTTCGCTCAACAGTCCCGTGGAAGGGACACCGATCCCGAAGTAGTTGGTTTCTCAGTTGGTATTCCCAGTGGTCATTACATAATAGATACAGTCATCAATATAATGTTATCCAGTCCAAGCAAGTTTGTCTGAGGTGTACTGATCATTTATTTATTTATTTCTGTTTTTGTTGCTCCACTTTTTGTATCTTGAATCCGTATTCAGTTGTTTGTGACACAATTGTTTTTTTTTCCCTGTATTCTTGTTTGTTTATTTGTTGTGATATCTCTGTAGAATTTTTGTTTTCTAGGACTGAACTGAGGGAGGGTGTGGGATGAGTTGGGTATATGGGGTGATTGGGGTGGGTGGTTGCGAGAGAATCGAGGTGGGTGAACTGAGGTAGGGAGGATAGGTAGGGAAGGGACTGGGGGGTTGATGTGTTGTATGGAGAGAGGGTGGTTTGGATATGGTAAAATCTTTGTACTTACATTGATGTACATTTTGTAAAACTTATATATATATTTTTTTTATAATAAAAACTTAGCTAACATTTCCCCAGCCTAATTGTAACCTAACCAATATCCAAACTGAGATTCAGTGAAAACAAAAATCTGACATTGATTTTATACAGAGGATCCCCCACGCTTTCTCAAAGCAGCGTGACTTTGCGTGATGGGTGAAGTGACAAAGGCAGAACTTTCCCACAACCATAATTAGGTTGGTTGCCAGCAATACCTTTCCGATATAAAGAAAATTCAGCAAAAAGTTGGTGGCATGCTAAAGTTGGCAGAAAAACATTTTCGTATGAATGGGATATGACAGACAATGGCCCGTGCCACATCTGAGCAATTGATTCGGATAAGCATGAGCCAGTGGATAAGAAGTAAAGACCCCAAAAAATGGGATAGACATTTTAAAATAAATCAATTCATTGCCCTATCATGATGGAACGGTCACCAACCCCTGTGTATGAGTGTATGCGCGTGTGTCTGTGACTGTGTGTGTATCCCAAATCTGTTGCTATGGGGTAATGATGTTAAGGACATTACAGGATGAATCACAATATTTTTTTCCAAAATAAACAAACGTTTAAAAAGTGTTGATAGGGGTCAGAATGTGTCACACCATCAAATTATTGGCTTTATACATCACTCTTACAGAACTTCCACGTGGGCAAGGATATTGGAAATGTAATCAAATTGAATTTGATGACAACTTGTTTTTAACTAGGACAGAATAATTTATAACAGACTTTTTATAACATATCATAGGTACAGAAGATCCCCTTATTGTATGGGACACTTTTGAATGTATCACAACTCAGGATATGACCCAGATGCGGAGAAGGATAATACAGTTCTCAGATGATTTACTAGAAACACGGGGCAGGCAAAGGGCAGGTCGAGGGCAGGCAGAGGATTGTGATCAGGTCAGAGTCAGGCAGGTACAGGACGGCAGGCAGGCATGGGGTCAGGCTAGGCAGAATGGTCAGAACCGGGAAAAACTAGGAAACAGAACTAGAAAAACCGGAAGGTGGGAGAGAATGCTGGTAAGACCTGACAAGACGAACTGGCAACAGACAAACAGAGAACACAGGTAAAAATACACAGGGGATAATGGGCGACACCTGGAATGGGATCGAGACAAGCACAAAGACAAGTGAAACACCTCATGGTGCGACAAAATGTGCCTTTAGAGGCCATGCAATTCAATACTCATCTTTAAAACAAATACAATTTAGGTCAAAAGAGTTCATATTAAAAAAGGAAATGGAGGGACAAACGGTACAGATAGTAATAAAAACGGTACCATAGCGGCACAGAATACAAAAAGACGTGGAGGAACTAATTCAAGAAAGAGCAAGTGTTAAGGAATATGGGGGAAATAATTTGATGCATTTTATAAATCTTCCAAATATAAATACTACCAAAAATAATTGACTGAAACCAAACAGTTCACCAAGAAATATTTTGAAAGAGGAAGCAAAGTACTTTAAGCATATGTTTTTGTTTCAGTCTCTTCCATCTCCACTGACCGAAGTTAACTGTAATGATATTTTTTCTGTTAATAATGTAAAATTAACAGCTATACAGAAAGACTCATGTGAAGGCAAAATTATAGAGGAGGAACATGCAATTAAAGCCTTTAAGTCTGGGAAAACTCCAGGGCTGGGTGGCATACCAAACCTTTTTTGATGTACTCAGAGGCCTGTTAGTAGCATGCTAAACCACTCCTATAAAAATGGTAGATTATACTCAACAAGAAGGTCTGATTTCATTATTATTGAAACAGGACCCAAGTGGTAAATACAAAGATCCAGTCCATTACAAAAATTGGAGGGCCCCTTAGACTTCAGTGTTATGCTGCAATTTATTTTGCAAAATGCATAGCGCATAGAATTAATAAAGTATTGTTGGATATTATTAATCCTAATCAGTTGGTAGAGCATGGCGCTTGTAACGCCAGGGTAGTGGGTAGTGGGTTCGATCCCCGGAACCACCCATACGTAGAATGTATGCCCACATGACTGTAAGTCGCTTTGGATAAAAGCGTCTGCTAAATGGCATATATTATTATTATTATATTACATGTTTTTTTACATGGCCGATTTTTTTGGAGATAATGTAAATACTGGAGACAATAGAACACTATGAAAAATCTGGGAAACCAGGCCTTGTATTCATAACTAAATTTGAAATTGATAAAGTACGACTGGAATTTACATATAAATGTCAGGAATATTTCAATTTTGGAGAATCTCTTATACAATGGGCTAAAGTTATGTATAGTAGGCCTAGGTGAAAAATAGTAAATAATGTCAACTAATCAGGAAGTTTTAAACTGTCCAGAGGAGTAAAACAAGGTTGTCCACTATTGGCATATCTATTTATTATGGCCATTGAAATTCAAATCAGATTCAACAATAATATCAAGGGGCTAGAAATCCAGGGTTTCAAAACAAAGGTGTCATTGTACGCTAATGATTCATGTTCTTTTAAATCCACAATTTGGATCCCTCCACAGCCTCATAAAGGATTTAGATAATTTTTCTAATCTCTCTGGATTACAACCATTACATATTGGATCACAGAAAAATACAACTTTTATATTACCGTGTAGTTTAGCAATAAAGTGGTCTGACGGTGAAGTGGACATACTCAGTATTCATATCCCAAAAGAAAGAAATTATTTCACCATGATATATATGATCAGCAAAAAAATATATGGTCTTGCTACCATTTAACGGAAAAATCACCATGATTAACTCTTTAGTCATATCCCAGTTTGCTTATGGCCTAGCGACTTGTGTTTTAACATTTATGAGCAAAAATATTACATTTTATTTGGAATGGTAAAACAGACTAAATTAAACGGGCCTATTTATATAATGATTATGAATTCGGAGGGCAGAACTTATTAAAACATTAGACCTCTCACTAAAGTATTCAGTCATACCAAAGCTATACTTAAATCCAAACTGGTTATCTAGCAGATTAGTAAGAATGTCTCACCCCATGTTCAAGAATGGCCTTTTCCCCTTTATTCAGATTACAACCTCTCACTTTCGGTTATTTGCAAATGTCCAAAATATGGCTATTTTTAAAACAAGCAATAGAAAGATGATTGCAATTTCATTTTAATCACCCAGAAAAAATAGAACAACTAATAGAACAAATAATATGGTTAAACTCAAACATACAGTTGAAGTCAGGAATTTACATACAGTGGGGTAAAAAAGTATTTAGTCAGCCACCAATTGTGCAAGGTCTACCACTTAAAAAGATGAGAGAGGCCTGTAATTTTCATCATAGGTACACTTCAACTATGACAGACAAAATGAGAAAAATAAATCCAGAAATCACATTGTAGGATTTTTTATGAATTTATTTGCAAATTATGGTGGAAAATAAGTATTTGGTCACCTACAAACAAGCACGATTTCTGGCTCTCACAGACCTGTAACTTCTTCTTTAAGAGGCTCCTCTGTCCTCCACTCGTTACCTGTATTAACAGCACCTGTTTGAACTTGTTATCAGTATAAAAGACACCTGTCCACAACCTCGAACAGTCACACTCCAAACTCCACTATGGCCAAGACCAAAGAGCTGTCAAAGGACACCAGAAACAAAATTGTAGACCTGCACCAGGCTGGGAAGACTGAATCTGCAATTGGTAAGCAGCTTGGTTTAAAGAAATCAACTGTGGGAGCAATTATTAGGAAATGGAAGACATACAAAACCATTGATAATCTCCTTCGATCTGGGGCTCCACGCAAGATCTCACTCTGTGGGGTCAAAATGATCACAAGAACAGTGAGCAAAATGAATGTCATATTCCTTATAACTAGAACCTCCATCAAGAGCTAGCCAGCTAACCAGCTACTAGCTATTAGCCTTTGTTAGCCATAGCTAGCGGTCTTCACCTTTAGCTCAGACACCAGACAATACCTGCATATCGGACTGCTTCTCTCTACCACATCACGGGATTCCTGCCGCTCTGGATCATTACACCAGATCTTCGTAGCTAGCTAGCTGCAAACAAGTGGCTACTGTTAGCAAACGCCTCTGTCCCGAAGCAAGCACCAGCTAGCCTCGAGCTAGGCCCAAATACCAGCTAATTCTAGGGCTACAATACCTCCTTAGCCAATTGGCCTGGACCCTTTACTGTCGACACGGAGCCCCGCCCTTCCATCACAACTGGTCTGCCGACGTAATCGTCCGATGTGGTGTCAATAGGCTTTTCTGTTGCGATGTCGCCGAAGACTAAATTGTTAGCCCCGGCCCGCTAGCTTTCTGAAAGCCTAGTCTCCCGCTCGACTAGCGTAGTAGTGACTACCGAATGGCTCCCTGACTCACCTATTGCTGCTCTATGATCACTCGGCTACACAGCTGATGCCTCCTGGACTGTTTCAATAACACGGTACCTAATTTTGTTTATCTGTCGGCCCCAGCTTTGAACTCAGGTACTGTATGTACCTAACTGACCCGCTCGCCCATTCATTGTCATTTACCCGTCGTTGTCTTAGCTCTACCGATCAACACTGTGATTGCTTTATGCCTCTCTTTCATGTCAATATGCCTTGTCTACTGCTGTCTCGGCTAGTTCTTCTTGTTTTATTTCACTGTAGAGCCCTCAGTCCCGCTCAACATGCCTTAGAAGGCTCTTTTGTCCCACCCCACACAAATGCGGAGACCTTACCTGGCTTAACTGGTGCTTCCAGAGACTAAAAATCTCTCATCGTCACTCAACGCCTAGGTTTACCTCCACTGTACTCACATCCAACCATACCCTTGTCTGTACATTATGCCCTGAATCTATTCTACCACGCTCCGAAATCTGCTCCTTTTATTCTCTGTTCCCAAAGTACGAGACGACCAGTTCTGGTAGCCTTTAGCCGTACCCTTATCCTACTCTTCCTCTGGTGATGTAGAGGTTAACCCAGGCCCTGTAGCCCCCAGTACCAAACCTATTCCCCCAGTTGCTCTCATTTGTTGACTTCTGTAAACGTAAAAGCCTTGGCTTCATGCATGTTAACATCAGAAGCCTCCTCCATAAGTTTGTTTCATTCACTGCTTTAGCACACTCTGCCAACCCTGACGTCCTAGCCGTGTCTGAATCCTGGCTTAGGAAGGCCACTAAAAATTCTGAAATTTCCATCCCCAACTACAACATTTTCCACCAAGATAGAACTGCCAAAGGGGGTGGAGTTAGCCTGCAGAGTTCTGTCATGCTATTCAGGTCTGTGCCCAAACAGTTCAAGCTTCTACTTTTAAAAATCCACCTTTCCAGAAACAAGTCTCTCACTGTTGCCGCTTGTTATAGACCCCTCTCAGCCCCCAGCTGTGCCCTGGACACCAAATGTGAATTGATTTCCCCCCATTTATCTTCAGAGTTCGTACTGTTAGGTGACCTAAACTGGGATATGCTTAACGCCCCGGCCGTCCTACAATCTAAGCTAGATGCCCTCAATCTCACACAAATGATCAAGGAACCTACCAGTTGCAACCCTAAATCCATATACACGGGAACCCTCATAGATATCATCCTGACCAACCTGCCCTCTAAATACACTCCTGCTGTCTTCAAACAGGATCTCAGCGATCACGGCCTCAATGCATGCGTCCGTAATGGGTCCGCGGTCAAACGACCACCCCTCATCACTGTCAAATAGTCCCTAAAACCCTTCAGCGAGCAGGCCTTTCTAATCGACCTGGCCCGGGTTTCCTAGAAGGATACTGACCTCATCCCGTCAGTAGAGGATGCCTGGTTATTCTTTAAAAGTGCTTTCCTCACCATCTTAAATAAGCATGCCGCATTCAATTTTTTTTTACTAAGAACAGATATAGCCCTTGGTTCAATCCAGACTCCAGCACAAAAACATCCTGTGTTAGCGTCAAATAGCCTCTGCGATATGCAACTTTTCAGGGCAGTTAGGAACCAATATACACAGTCAGTTAGGACAGCAAAGGCAAGCTTTTTCAAACATAAATTTGCATCCTGTAGCACAAAAAAAAGTTTTGGGACACTGTAAAGTCCATGGAGAATAAGAGCACTTCCTCCCAGCTGCCCACTGCACTGAGGCTAGGAAACACTATCACCACCTATAAATCTATGATAATCGAGAATTTCAATAAGCATTTTTCTATGGCTGGTCATGCTTTCCACCTGGCAACCCTTTCCCGGCAAAAAGCTCTGCACCGCCGCAGCAACTTGCCCAAGCGCCCCCGCTTCTCCTTCACCCAAATCCAGATAGCTGATGTTCTGAAAGAGCTGCAAAATCTGGACCCCTACAAATCAGCTGGGACCTCTTTCTAAAATTATCTGCCGCAATTGTTGCAACCCCTATCCCTAGCCTGTTCAACCTCTCTTTCGTATTGTCTGAGATCCCTAACTGATTGGTAAGGTGCCGTGGTCATCCCCCTCTTCAAAGGGGAGACACTCTAGACCCAAACTGTTACAGACCTATATCTATCCTGCCCTGCCTCTCTAAAGTCTTCGAAAGCCTAATTAACAAACAGATCGCCGACCATTTCGAATCCCACCGTACCTTCTCCGCTATGCAATCTGGTTTCCGAGCTGGTCATGGGTGCACCTCAGCCACGCTCAAGGTCCTAAACGATATCATAACTGCCATCGATAAAAGACAATACTGTGCAGCTGTCTTCATCAACCTGGCCAAGGCTTTCGACTCTGTCAATCACCTCATTCTTATCGGCAGACTCAACAGCCTTGGTTTCTCAAATGACTGCCTCGCCTGGTTCACCAACTACTTCTCAGGTAGAGTTCAGTGTGTCAAATCAGAGGGCCTGTTGTCCGGACCTCTGGCAGTCTCTATGGGGGTGCCACAGGGTTCAATTCTCGGACCGATTCTTTTCTCTGTATATATCAATGATGTCGCCCTTGCTGCTGGTGATTCTCTGATCCACATCTACGCAGATGACACTATTCTGTATACATCTGGCCCTTCTTTGGACACTGTGTTAACAAACCTCCAGACAAGCTTCAATGCCATACAACACTCCTTCCATGTCCTCCAACTGCTCTTAAATGCTAGTAAAAGTAAATGCATGCTCTTCAACCGATCGATACCCGCCCGCCCGACTAGCATCACTAATCTGGACTAGAGGTCGACCGCATGGCCGATTTCAAGTTTTCATAACAATCGGTAATCTGCATTTTTAGACGCCATTATGGGCACATTGCATTAAACGAGGAAACTGCGTGGCAGGCTGACCACCGGTTACATGAGTGCAGCAAGGGGCCAAGGTAAGTTGCTAGCTAGCATTAAATGTATCTTATTAAAAAACATCATGTGGTGCCTGTTAATTATCATCGAATCACAGCCTACTTGGCCAAACGGGTGATGATTTAACAAAAGCACAATCCTTGCACGAATGTACCTAACCATAAACATCAATGCCTTTCTTAAAATCAATACACAGAAGTATGTTTTTTTAAACCTGCATATTTAGTTAAAAGAAATTAATGTCTGCAGGCAATATTAAC
This sequence comes from Oncorhynchus gorbuscha, assembly GCF_021184085.1. Taxonomy (NCBI): domain Eukaryota; kingdom Metazoa; phylum Chordata; class Actinopteri; order Salmoniformes; family Salmonidae; genus Oncorhynchus; species Oncorhynchus gorbuscha. The sequence goes on along the minus strand of NC_060182.1, from coordinate 52,807,930 downwards.
TAGGGAAATTGTGTCACTTCTCTTGCGTTCATTGCACGCAGAGTCAGGGTATATGCAACAGTTTGGTCCGCCTGGCTCGTTGTAAACTAATTTGCCAGAATTTTACATAATTATGAAATAACATTGAAGGTTGTGCAATGTAACAGCAATATTTAGACTTAGGGTTGCCACCCGTTAGATAAGATACAGAACTGTTCCGTATTTCACTGAAAGAATAAATGTTTTGTTTTCGAAATTATAGTTTCCGAATTTGACCATATTAATGACCAAAGGCTCGTATTTCTGTGTTTATTATATTATAATTAAGTCTATGATTTGATATTTGATAGAGCAGTCTGACTGAGCGGTGGTAGGCAGCAAAGGGCTTGTAAGCATTCATTCAAACGTTTGCCAGCAGCTCTTAGCAATGCTTGAAGCACAGCGCTGTTTCTGACTTCAAGCCTATCAACTCCTGAGATTAGGCTGGCGATACTAAAGTGCCTATTAGAACATCCAATAGTCAAAGGTATATGAAATACAAATGGTATAGAGAGAAATAGTCGACGCGTCGTAATTACTATAATAACTACAACCTAAAACGTCTTAACTGGGAATATTGAAGAACTGGGAATATTGAACCACCAGCTTTCATATTTCATAAACCTGCATTGCTTGCTATTTGGGGTTTTAGGCTGGGTTTATGTACAGCACTTTGAGATATCAGCTGATGAAAGAAGGGCTATATAAATACATTTGATTTGATTCTGAGCAAGGAACTTAAACCTAAGCTGTTTTACATGGCACATATTGCACTTTTACTTTCTTCTCCAACATGGTGTTTTTGCATTATTTAAACCAAATTGAGCATGTTTAATTATTTATTTGAGACTAATATATTTTATTTATGTATTATATTAAGTTAAAATAAGTGTTCATTCAGTATTGTTTTGTTGTAATTGTCATTATTACAAGTAAATATATATATAAAAATCGGCTGATTAATCGGTATCGGCTTATAATCGGTATCAGTGTTAAAAAAAATCATAATCGGTCGACCTCTAATCTGGACGTACTGACTTAGAATATGTGGACAACTACAAATACCTAGGTGTCTGGTTAGACTGTAAACTGTCCTTCCAGACTCACATTAAGCATCTCCAATCCAAAATTAAATCTAGAATTGGCTATCTATTTCACAACAAAGCCTCCTTCACTCATGCGGCTAAACATACCCTCGTAAAACTGACTATCCTACCGATTCTTGACTTCGGCGATGTCATTTACAAAATAGCCTCCAACACTCTACTCAGCAAATTGGATGTAGTCTTTGACACCAAAGCACCATATACTACCCACCACTGCGACTTGTATGCTCTTGTTGGCTGGCTGGCCCTCGCTTCATATTTGTCGCCAAACCCACTGGCTCCAGGTCATCTATAAGTTTTGCTAGGTAAATCCCCGCCTTATCTCAACTCACTGGTCACCATAGCAGCACCCACCCGTAGCATGTGCATAGCGGCAGGTAGCCTAGTGGTGAACTAGTAACCGAAAGTTTGCAAGATTGAATCCCCGAGCTGACAAAGTAAAAAAATCTGTTGTTCTGCCCCTGCACAAGGCAGTTAACCCACTGTTCCTAGGTTGTCATCGAAAATAAGAATTTGCTCTTAACTGACTTGTCTAGTTAAATAAATAAAATATTTAAAAATTTCTCAGGTCACTGGTCACCATAACAACACCTACGCGCTCAAGCAGATATATTTCACTGGTCTCTGCAGCAAATGACTGGAACAAAAATCACTAAAGCTGGAGACTTCCAGACTTCCATATCTCCCTCATTAATTTTAAGCTTTAGCTGTCAGAGCAGCCCATCTGTAAATAGCCCACTCAACTTCCTCATCCCCATATTCTTAATTATTTTTGCTCTTTTGCACCCCAGTATCTCTACTTGCACATCATCATCTTCACATCTATCACTCCAGTTATAATGCAAAATTGTAATTATTTCACCACTATGGTCTATTTATTGCCTTACCTCCCTAATCTTACTACATTTGCACCAGACCGATTATGATTTTTCAAACGCCGATACCAAAAACGATTTTTGGAGTACCAAAAAAGCTGCTACCGATTAATCAGCTGATTTAAAAAATAAATAATGAATTTGTAATAATGACAATTACAACAATACCGATTAAACACTTATTTTAACTTAATATAATACATCAATAAAATCAATTTGCCTCAAGTAAATAATGAAACATGTTCAATTTGGTTTAAATAATGCAAAAACAAAGTGTTGAAGAACGTAAAAGTGCAATATGTGCTATGTAAGAAAGCTAACATTTCAGTTCCTTGCTCAGAACATGAGAACATATGAAAGCTGGTGGTTCCTTTTAACATGAGTCTTCAATATTCCCAGGTAAGAAGTTTTAGTTTGTAGTTATTATAGGACTATTTCCCTCTATATCATTTGTATTTCATTCACCTTTGACTATTGGATGTTCTTATAGGCACTTTAGTATTCCCAGTGTAACAGTATAGCTTCCATCCCTCTCCTCGTTCCTACCTGGGCTCGAACCAGCAACACATCGACAACAGCCACCACATCAAAGCGTTACCCATGTAGAGCAAGGAGACAACCACCCCAAGGCTCAGAGCGAGTGAAGTTTGAAACGCTATTAGCGTGCGCTAACTAGCCAGCCATTTCACTTCGGTCACACCAGCCTCATCTCGGGAGTTGATAGGTTTGAAGTCATAAACAGCGCAATGCTTGACGCACAACGAAGAGCTGCTGGCAAAACGCACAAAAGTGCTGTTTGAATGAATGTTTACTCGCCTGCTTCTGCCTACCACCGCTCAGTCAGATACTTAGATACTTGTATGCTCAGTCAGATTATATGCAACACAGGACACGCTAGACAATATTTAGTAATATCATCAACCATTAATTCTAGGCAGCAACTTATCTTGGTTTACTGCATTTGCGTAACAGGCAGTCTCCTTGTGGAGTGCAACGAGAGAGAGGCAGGTCTTTATTGTGTTGGGCTAGTTAACTGAATGGTTGCAAGATTGCTGAGCTGACAATGTGAAAATCTGTCTTTCTGCCCCTGAACGAGGCAGTTAACCCACCGTCATTGAAAATAGGAATGGGTTCTTAACTGACTTGCCTAGTTAAATAAAGATAAATAAAGATTATCTAATTTATACACCATTTTTATAGATTTTGCAATTGCGTTATTGACTGTACGTTTGTTTATCCCATGTGTCTGTTGTTGTTTCTGTGTCACTGCTTTGCTTAATCTTGGCCAGGTCGCAGTTGTAAATGAGAACTTGTTCTCAACTTGCCTACCTGGTTAAATAAAGGTGAAATAAATAAATAAATAAATTCATGTCACGTTCTACCTGCAACTAGCGATGGAAGTTTAGAAGACACCACTGTCTTCCAAGTTGAGAACAAAGAAAGTTTCACGATGTAAAGGTTAGTCGAAAATGTGCCTATTACAGCTATATGCAGCCTGTTAACAACGGTTATCCAAGCATGATGAGAACTGTTTAATTTAAGTGTGTGTTCCACTGTAAAAAGAGTTGTTCATGTGAAAGAAAACAAAGAGAAAGGTTGAGAGGCAGGAAATAACCTTTTAGACTGTTGTGACATGAGAGAGAAAACGGGTTGAGAACGTTTGATAGGGAGGAGGTAAGAAGTCTAGAAAGTTGTTCAGATGGCTAATTTGGAGACTAACTCTGCATCCCAAATGGCACCCTATTCCCAGGCCTGAAGTGCACGACTTTTGGCCAGGGACACAGACTTGGAGTTGCACAGCTAAAGGGTTAATGGGAGAGTATTGTCTGGCAGCTCTATTGTATTCCCTCCAATACCTCCCATTCCACTTGTCTGAGCTCACATGCACACATAAAAATGCAAACACACACACACACACACACAAATATGCACACACCCAAGTCCTTCTCATTGCTGCCCGCTGTCTCTCATCTGTTCCCTTTTTCCAAAAACACCCATGGATATATGGAACTCTCAAACCCTACCCTACACACAGGCGCATACACACACTTCCAATATCCTAGCCTGGGCCAATGTGGCTATTGGATTTTAACCATCACTGGCCCAGCTTCTCTGTGACTCATTAGTTGCATTTTACGTTTATTTCATTCACTCCTTCTGTCTCCACCCCTCCATCTTTGCCTCACTCACTGGCTTTTGTGAGAAACGAGGGCAGACATCTGCCGTCCGTGCCACCCTCTCCATCTCTCCGGACCACCAAGGCTGTGGCAAGCGCCCAGCCTTTGAGTGAGTGTGTGTGTGTGTGTATGTCGTGTGTGTGCGCACAAGGGGAATGCTATTGTGCCCCTTAAACTAATCCCAAGCTCAATGTAATGAATTATAGTCTAACTGGCAGGTGGTACAAGGCTACCCTACAATATGGCCTAGTTCCACAGTGTACTTCATACAATCTGAGCAATATACACTACCGTTCAAAAATTTGGGGTCACTTAGAAGTCCTTGTTTTTGAAAGAAAAGCACTTTTTTTGTCCATTAAAATAACATCAAATTGATTAGAAATACAGTGTAGATATTGTTAATGTTGTAAATGACTACATTGTGTAAAAGCACTATTTTCATATTGAGATGCGTTGCACTGAAAACTGTCTCTTTAAAAACGTCAAGTTTGTTTGTGATGACGACATGCAATCGATCAGTCATTCATTCATTGCTATGATCATTGATCTCCGTTGCTATGAACATTTTCCTATCTTTCTGTTCCCCCAAAGGTTTGAATATACTGGTAACCAGGTTGTTAGGTTGCTTGCTAGCCAAAGAGGAAAACACACTGATTCGTTTTAGAATGGCCCATGAAACGGTTCAGGAATGTAAAATGTGGTCCCGGTGATCCGCTTTGGGAAGATACAAATGTTGCACCGGTAATATGGTCAGATCTTTAGACCTGGTTGAGCTACAAGCAAGTCGTTTTTGCTATAGAAATAGTGCATCCAATGAAGCTAACGAATCCTCACTCGCTTGTTTCTGTAGGGCACTAGGAAACAACAGTACAGCAAAGCCTTTTCATTATGACAATTATTATCTGGGAGATTTTTTCATAGTCACTCAGTGCTCCCAAAATAAAACTCCTGGTCGCACAGCTAAATATTTTATTGCATATGTGACCAAATTGGTCGCACTTCAGAGCTCTGTCCACACCCAAACAAGAGTTGGAATATGGCATTATCTGCCAACATAAATAAATAATTCCTCCTAACTGTTTAAAACATTTGGTGATGCTTAAAGGGTTTATCCATCCAAATATGATAATTTCCAGTTTGTTCTATAAGATTTGATGTAGGCTACAGGGAGCAGACGGCAATCCAAAATAGCTTTCATTCATTACATATGGGTAGTCAAAAAGAGCTATAGCTAGCATTGCTCATTTCTAGAGACCTAGGGACAAATTAGCATTGAAAACTAGCATATAAAGATAATCAAACAGCATAATTGTAAAACTGTCTTAATTTTGCTGGAGCCCGGGAAGAGTAGCTGCTGCCTTGACAGTGCTTTTAAGTAAAATACATTATTTGTTTTCTCCGAAAACCCTCATTTTTGAATGTCCCACATCATTTTAACCTACTTAACCCCAAGATTTTCCCAGTTTTCACAATTTGTAAAGCCCTAGTTATTTTTGTTGCTTTGGGAAAGTAAATACTGAATATTTTTACTTTTTAATGTAATTGGTGATTAATTTATATTTGCCCCTTAGGTTTAATGTCAACCCTGTAACGTGAACTGAACATGTTTTAATATCGTAAAACTAATATGGTAAAAATACATTTGAAAGAAACATTGAACATCTAATACTCAAATCATAGTGTAAAAGTTGGTGAGCTGGTTCTACTCATTTTCTTGAGATTTGTGGTGGAAAACCCTGGCTGTTACCTGTCATGTTTTGTCTTATATTGTCTTGTCATTTTGCTTTCCCTTCTGTTCGTTTCCCCCTGCTGGTCTTATTAGGTTCGTTCCCTTTTTTCTCTCTCCCTCCCTCTCTCTCCTCCCTCTATTGTTCCGTTCCTGCTCCCAGCTGTTCCTATTCTCCTACTCAATCATCTAGTCTTTTCACACCTGTTCCCTATCTTGCCCCCTGATTAGAGTCCCTATTTCTCCCCTTGTTTTCCGTTTCTGTCCTGTCGGATCCTTGTATATTGTTCGCCGTGCTGTGTCTTTGTCTCGCCCTGTCGTGTCTTGTTTCCCTCAGATGCTGCGTGTGAGCAGGTGTCTGAGTCTGCTACGGTCGGTGCCTTCCCGAGGCAACCTACAGTTAATGGTCGAGTCTCCAGTCTGTCCTCGTCACTACGAGTGGAATTAAGTTTTTTATGTTTTGTTTTCTGCTCTAATTGTCCAGGAGTATTGCCTATTTCCTTTACTGGAATAAAGACTCTGTTTCCGCCAAGTCGCTTTTGGGTCCTCATTCACCTGCATAACAGAAGGATCCGACCAAGAATGGACCCAGCGACTATGGATTCTCTCTACTCTACTCTCGAGTTCCAGGGAGCGATGCTCGGCAGACACGAGCAGGAATTGTCTGCTGCTCGGCATGCCGTTGAGACCCTGGCCGCTCAGGTCTCCGACCTCTCAGGACAGTATCAGAGTCTTCGTCTCGTGCCACCAGCTACTTCCTGGTCTTCCGAGTCTCCGGAACCTAGGGTTAATAACGCACCATGTTACTCTGGGCAGCCCACTGAGTGCCGCTCCTTTCTCACCCAGTGTGATATAGTGTTCTCTCTCCAACCCAACACATACTCAAGAGAGAGAGCTCGGATTGCCTACGTCATATCACTCCTTACTGGTCGGGCTCGGCAGTGGGGCACAGCTATCTGGGAGGCAAGCGCTGAGTGTACTAACGATTATCTGAACTTTAAAGAGGAGATGATAAGGGTTTTTGATCGTTCAGTTTTTGGGAAAGAAGCTTCCTGGTCCCTGTCTTCCCTATGTCAAGGTAATCGATCCATAACGGATTACTCTATAGAGTTTCGCACTCTTGCTGCCTCCAGTAACTGGAACGAGCAGGCGTTGCTCGCTCGTTTTCTGGAGGGACTCCACGCTAAGGTTAAGGATGAGATTCTCTCTCAGGAGGTTCCATCCAGCGTGGATTCTTTGATTGAACTCGCTATTCGCATTGAACGACGGGTAGATCTTCGTCACCGAGCTCATAGAAGAGAGCTCGCGTTAACTGTGTCTCCCCTCTCTCCGACACTACCATCTTTCCCCACTGACTCAGGTGTTGAGCCCATGCAGCTGGGGGGGTATTCGCATTTCGACTAAGGAGAGGGAACGGAGAATCACCAACCGCCTCTGTCTCTATTGCGGTTCCGCTGGTCATTTTGTCATTTCATGTCCAGTTAAAGGCCAGAGCTCATCAGTAAGCGGAGGGCGACTGATAAGCGCTACTAGACGGTCCTCTCCGTCAAGTACCTGTACTACCTTACCGGTCCATCTACGCTGGACCGGATCGGCAGCTTCCTGCAGTGCATTAATAGACTCTGGGGCGGAGGGCTGTTTTATGGACGAAGCCTGGGCTCGGGAACATGACATTCCTCTCAGACAGTTAGGGAGCCCACGGTCATGTTCGCCTTGGATGGTAGTCCTCTCCCCAGTATATTATGTGAAACCCTACCTTTAACCCTCACTGTATCTGGTAACCATAGTGAGACCATTTCTTTTTTTGTTCACCTTTTACACCTGTTGTTTTGGGTCATCCCTGGCTAGTGTGTCATAATCCTTCTTTTGATTGGTCTAGTAATTCTATCCTTTCCTGGAACGTTTCTTGTCATGTGAAGTGTTTAATGTCTGCTATTCCTCCTGTTTGTTCTGCTCCCTCTTCACAGGAGGAACCTGGTGATTTGACAGGAGTGCCGGAGGAATATCATGGTCTGCGCACGGTCTTCAGTCGGTCCAGAACCAACTCCCTTCCTCCTCACCGGTCGTATGATTGTTGTTCTGATCTCCTCAAGAAGCGTTTTGCATCCGCTCCTATCCTTGTTGCACCTGACGTCACTAAACAGTTTATTGTCGAGGTTGACGCGTCGGGGTGGGCGTGGGAGCCATTCTGTCCCAGCGCTCCGATACTGACGATGGGGTCCACCCTTGCGCGTATTTTTCTCATCGCCTGTCACTGTCGGAACGTAACTATGATGTGGCTAACCGTGAACTGCTCGCCATCCGTTTAGCCCTAGGCAAATGGCGACAGTGGTTGGAGGGGGCGACCGTTCCTTTTGTCGTTTGGACTGACCAAAGGAACCTTGAGTACATCCGTTCTGCCAAACGACTGAATGCGCGTCATGCTCGTTGGGCGTTGTTTTTCGTTTCTCGTTTCGAGTTCGTTATTTCTTATTGCCCGGGTACTAAGAACACCAAGCCTCATGCTTTATCCCGTCTCTTTAGTTCTTCTGTGGCTTCTACCGATCCCGAGGGGATCCTTCCTGTTGGGCGTGTTGTCGGGTTGACTGTCTGGGAATTGAGAGACAGGTTAAGCAAGCACTCACTCACACTCCGTCGCCGCACGCTTGTCCTAGTAACCTTCTTTTCGTTCCTGTCTCTACTCGTCTGGCTGTTCTTCAGTGGGCGCACTCTGCCAAGTTAGCTGGCCACCCCGGCGTTCAGGGTACGCTTGCTTCTATTCGCCAGCGGTTTTGGTGGCCTACTCTGGAGCGTGACACGCGCCGTTTCGTGGCTGCTTGTTCGGACTGCGCGCAGAATAAGTCTGGTAACTTTTTTTCTGCTTCTGCTCCTGGTCTTGCTGGGTCTCAGTCTGTTCCCTGCCACCGCATCTCTCCTGGTCTTGTTCCTGCCCTTGCTGTGTCTCAGTCTGTCCCTTGTTGTTACTCTCCTGGCCTGTTTGGTCCTGTTTGCTCTAATATTTTCAGTTCTCTACCCGTGTCTCATTTTTTTTTTTAGAGTAGTACCCTAGTTTCCCTTTTTATCGTTTTCCGTTACGGTCCTGAGGAGAGGAGTTGGGTTCTTTCTCGGGACGTGCTGGACCGTTTGTGATCTATGATTTCCTCCGTTGCCGCCAGTGTTCCTCCTCGAGTGCGCCAGGAGGCGCTCGTGAGTGGGGGGGTACTGTCATGTTTTGTCTTATATTGTCTTGTCATTTTGCTTTCCCTTCTGTTCGTTTCCCCCTGCTGGTCTTATTAGGTTCGTTGCCTTTTTTCTCTCTCCCTCCCTCTCTCTCCTCTCTCTATTGTTCCGTTCCTGCTCCCAGCTGTTCCTATTCTCCTACTCAATCATCTAGTCTTTTCACACCTGTTCCCTATCTTGCCCCCTGATTAGAGTCCCTATTTCTCCCCTTGTTTTCCGTTTCTGTCCTGTCGGATCCTTGTATATTGTTCGCCGTGCTGTGTCTTTATCTCGCCCTGTCGTGTCTTGTTTCCCTCAGATGCTGCGTGTGAGCAGGTGTCTGAGTCTGCTACGGTCGGTGCCTTCCCGAGGCAACCTACAGTTAATGGTCGAGTCTCCAGTCTGTCCTCGTCACTACGAGTGGAATTAAGTTTTTTATGTTTTGTTTTCTGCTCTGATTGTCCAGGAGTATTGCCTATTTCCTTTACTGGAATAAAGACTCTGTTTCCGCCAAGTCGCTTTTGGGTCCTCATTCACCTGCATAACAGTTACCCATAGACAGATAGGCTAGAAATGTTTTAAGATAAAATACTGCTGTCAAGCTTACATTCAATTGCACACCAGCTTCCATTCCCCCTGTCACAAGGGGAGTAACATTAATGGCTGATTTAAGATGTCATCATCCCTGTTACGATAAACCGTGTCACTTTTTATTTAGAATATAATCATTTGGTGAAATAAATAGTAATTTTGAACAAAATTACACTTCCCAAAAGGCACTCTATTCGTAGAATGACCCAGCTATGTGATTCTATGATTGCCAAATACTTGTGAGATGCTACCCAAACCACAACATGGTATGCTGATTGGAGGATGAACAATGCTATGCTAACGGTCACTATTCATGAAAAGTAGACGCAACGTAATGGCACTAACCTGTTGCATTTTCTCCAGGTCCAGACTTGGCCTCCCCAGCTCTCCCCCGTAGCTGTGCCTGTGTTTCCTATAGGGAGCCGCCGACTGGTCTAAGTGGGTCAAGATGATAGGCTTGGCAGCAGGCTGCACCCCCTGGAACTGGAGCTTAATTGGAGGCGGTGGCTTGAGGCTGCGAGGTGGGCTTGAGCTAAAGAGCACCGGGCTGGTGGAAGCGGCCAGGCAAGTCCCAGGCTCCAAGGATGCTGCAACTGGGCCACAGCCACACAGGTCCCACACCTCCTCGTCGCTGGAGGCACTGCTGGGGTGGTCACCGTGGCGATGGTGCAGCGTCCACTTCCTGCCGTCTCCAACGCCGTGGCTGATTCGCTCCAGCTCTTCTTCAGACGAGTGACGGTCCAGAGTCGGGTCTAGAAGGAGGCGTAGGTGATGGAGGCGTGCCGGAGATAGGGGACCCTGATTGTGCTGCTGGCTGGTGGCCAGAGGGGTGAGGCCGCAGTTCCGCCGCCTCTCTGAGGGGGGTGACCAAGAGCACATGTCAAAGGTGAAGAGGCAGAGATAGCGACAAGCTTGTGTATTTCTATTCTGTGTAAACTGAAAGTTGCTTTATCTGCTAAATGACCATCTTGTACACATCCATGTACAAATGAAGACCATAGAAGACTTGGGTTGGTTTGAGCAGGCGGGCCACATACCTCTGTCAATCTGTGCAAGCTCCTGGTTCTCCCCCTCGGAATCGTCGCTCTCCGCTCCCTCCCCACTGCCATGGTAGGAAATCTAGAAGGGAAGGGTTAAAGGATAACTATTTAATTGGGCAACATATGGCTTGTCCCTCAACTTCCTACATGAGATAGCATACAGTTAGCATCAGTACAAGACACTCTGGGGCTTTGCTAGGTTAGGTCGACAAGTAGCGTATTTATTAGACGAAATACCCAGGTTCATATCATTGCAACTATGAAGCAACTAGGAAGCAGTATCTTTAACAAATCACCATTCCACTTCCCTCACATCTCTACAGCTAGTGCAACAGCATCACTAAGCAACAGGGTGGCCCACTGATTCTCAACTAACATCCTTTTATCTAAAGACTCAAATAAACATTGTGTTGGAGAAATTGTGCAAAAGGTCGAGATTAGGGCAACTCTGTTTCGCATATAATGTGCACATCATGCTAACACCCAAACTCGGCCAAATGGCTTAATGTCCTGGAAAATTCCTTACTCTCAAATTGGAATTTGGAAGAGGGATGACATTTACAAAAAGCTTAAATCTAGGTCTGGTCATTCTAGCCTCTTCAGTTCAGTGTAAACTCTTGTCAGCTCTTGGCAATTTCCAAGTCCCAGATTGCCCCTTTAAGAGCAGTTCCCTTTTGAGGGGTCTACGACAACAACAGTAGACAACCAGCAGACTGCAGCACGAAGAGTTAAGTAATGCACCACACAAACAGTAGTTACCACACTGAGGCAGAGCAGCTGCCATCTGTGCTCACACACACATGCACTCACACAATGTCTCCCCTTCCTACTGAAGCACTTCAAACAGAGCAAAGGAGAAAGAGAGTGCAAGAGAAAGGAACCAGGGCCTCAAGTCCTACTCCAGCAGGCAGCGTACACTTCTACTATAAACAACTGGGGTGCATTCAGAGTTTACTATGACATTGTAGGACACAACGTTGAATGTTGAACACTGCTGAATGTTTGCGACTGGTACACTGTACACTACATAGTACTCTTACTTCCCTATCAGCATCAAAATACAGGCTATACTGTATCTAGCTATGAAATATCTTTAGCCTAATCCTGATCAAATATCTTTACAAATGTTCACACCATCATTCAAACTATTTCCACTACTACCTTAGCAAAGTACAAATGGTGCAAATACGGTTATAATAATTCATATGGCCTTTTATTATCATTTGAAGCAGTATACAGTATATAGCAGCATAGTTCTCGATCAATTCTTTACATGGACAGCCACAGTAGAGAGCACACCAACTTCACTGCCATTGCCCTTTCTATCTCCATGACATCACCCACTAGCACCACATTGTCTTGTGTGGGAGGCTGATAGTATTATTCTCTTCCCATTTAGGATCGGGGGTAGGGTAATCTGATCCTAGGTCAATTTTAAGGGCAACTTCTACCTCAAGCAAAGTGTTAAGGGCTCAAGTCCATGTTAAAGGTAAAGGGTGTGTCAGTCTTGGAGCAAGTCACACACTATTGTCTGAGGCAAGAGGATGAGCCAACATAACAGTGACGTTGCATGTTGACTTAACTATTTGGCCTCGCTCTGCCCCCAGGGTAGTTCAGGGAAGCTGGTATTAATCGCTTATAAGGACAGCAGGTGAAAGAGAGGGCACAAACACAATAGTCCACAAACACACATGCACACACGCATTTACATTGCACTTAAAAGGGATACAAGCACCACGCATACTGTCAAGCAACAAAATGCTTCAGTGTGTGTACGACTGGGGTAGGCTACTTATCTCTTCGCAGTCCAACTTAGTCTCCCTATCTATGTTACATACTTCCTCCCCACACTGGATAAACGGGGCATTTGTTTTATCTGAGCAACTCAAACCACAACAGGGTTCAAATAACTGGACCAGGAAAACGTTTAATTTAAAATGGGGTTTTCATGACTACGGTGTGACTGTATGGATTTGAATAGATGTTGAGCATTTTCTCTCAAACCATGACCCATGGTTTGAGTATGACAGTTTCTTGTTAACTACTTTTATGGTTTGGGTTCGTGCAACAGTTGAGGGAACAGTGTGTAACAGTTTAGGGAACGTTGGCCGTATCCGAATACCCATACTTGCATCTTAAATAGTAGGCCGAAAATGTTTTGTTTAATAGTATGCAACAATTTGAAAATGTAGTATACTTAAATTGCCCGGGTGTCACACTAATTTCAGCTTAGACAACACCTGAAATGGGGATGGGCTAGTGAAATCAATGAATAGTTGGAAACAACGCAATCGCATTTATTTTTACCCCCTTTTCATGGTATCCAATTGGTAGTTACAGTCTTGTCTCATCACTGCGACTCCCATTCGAATTCGCTAGAGGCGAAGGTCGAGAACCGTGCGTCCTCCGAAACACAACCCAGCCAAGTCGCACTGCTTCTTGACACAATGCCCGCTTAACCCAGAAGCCAGCCACACCAATGTGTTGGAGGAAACACTGTACACTGGAGACCGTGTCAGCATGCATTGCGCCTGGCCCACCACAGGAGTCGCTAGAGCGCGACGGGACATCCCTGCCGGCCAAACCCTCCCCTAACCCGGACAACGCTGGGCCAATTGTGCGACGCCTCATGGGTCTGACGGTCACGGCCGGCTGCGACAGAGTCCATTGTCAGAGCTTTTAAACAAAATACTAAACCATCTTATGATTTCCAAATGTGTCGGCACCAGAGACTCAGGATGTGGGTGCGTTATTGGTGGCAGGTTAATCAGGCCTATTGACTGGAACATATGGATTGTTTAAGTTTTGTAGGCAAGGCTACCTATTATTTAATTTATGGATCAAGTCTTAGCAGTCATTCTGATCTCATTCCCAATGATCAGTGCTTTAGTTTATTATGTTGCTGTCCAGCAGTTCTGAATTTGTGATGCAACTGACTGTCCACATTTTTCTGTGTAATACCCTTTTGATTTGAACATTTGAAAAGTTTTGGTGTATGTACTCGGCAATTTGATTTAATTTATAAACAGTACCAGTCAAAAGTTTGGAGACACCAACTCGTTCAAGGGTTTTTCTTTATTTTTACTATTTTTACATAGTAGAAGTGATGACAGCATTGCATACTCTTGACATTCTCTCAACCAGCTTCACATGGAATGCTTTTCAAAACTCTTCAAGGAGTTCCCACATATGATGAACACTTGTTGGCTGCTTTTCCTTCACTCTGCGGTCCAACTCATCCCAAACCATCTCAATTGGGTTGAGGTCGGGTGATTGTGGAGGCCAGATCATCTGATGCAGCACTCCATCACTTTCCTTCTTGGTCAATTAGCAGCCTGGAGGTGTGTTGGGTCATTGTCCTGATGAAAAACAAATGATAGTCCCACTGAGTGCAAACCAGCTGGGAGGGTGTATCGCGGAAGAATGCTGTGGTAGCCATGCTGGTTAAGTGTGCCTTGAATTCTAAATAAATCACAGACAGTATCACCAGATAAGCAGACCCACACCATCACGCCTCCATACTTCACGGTGGGAACCACACATGCAGAGATCATCTGTTGACAAAGACACAGTGGTTGAAACCAAATCTCCAATTTGGAATCATCAGACCAAAGGACAGATTTCCACAGGCCTAATGTCCATTGCTCGTGTTTCTTGGCCCAAGCAAGTGTCTTCTTCTTATCGGTGTCCTTTAGTAGTGGTTTCTTTGAAGCTATTGGACCATAAAGGCCTGATTCACGAAGTCTCCTCTGAACAGTTGATGTTGAGATGTGTCTGTACTTTAACTCTGTGAAGCATTTATCTGGGCCACAATTTCTGAGGCTGGTAACTCTAATGATCCTCTACAGAGGTAACACTGGGTCTTCCTTTCCTGTGGTGTCCTCATGAGAGCCAGTTTCATCATAGCGCTTGATTGTTTTTGTGCCTGCACTTGAAGAAACTTTCATGGACTGTCGTTTCTCTTTGCTTATTTGAGCTGTTCTTGCCATAACATATTCAATCAATCCCTATACCAGTCTGCTGTTCCCACATGCTTCAAGAGGGCCACCATTGTTCCTGTTCCCAAGAAAGCTAAGGTAACTGAGCTAAACGACTACCGCCCCGTAGCACTCACTTCCGTCATCATGAAGTGCTTTGAGAGACTAGTCAAGGACCATATCACCTCCACCCTACCTGACACCCTAGACCCACTCCAATTTGCTTACCGCCCAAATAGGTCCACAGACGATGCAATCTCAACCACACTGCACACTGCCCTAACCCACCTGGACAAGAGGAATACCTATGTGAGAATGCTGTTCATCGACTACAGCTCGGCATTCAACACCATAGTACCCTCCAAGCTCGTCATCAAGCTCGAGACCCTGGGTCTCGACCCCGCCCTGTGCAACTGGGTACTGGACTTCCTGACGGGCCGCCCCCAGGTGGTGAGGGTAGGCAACAACATCTCCTCCCCGCTGATCCTCAACACGGGGGCCCCACAAGGGTGCGTTCTGAGCCCTCTCCTGTACTCCCTGTTCACCCACGACTGCGTGGCCACGCACGCCTCCAACTCAATCATCAAGTTTGCGGACGACACAACAGTGGTAGGCTTGATTACCAACAACGACGAGACGGCCTACAGGGAGGAGGTGAGGGCCCTTGGAGTGTGGTGTCAGGAAAATAACCTCACACTCAACGTCAACAAAACTAAGGAGATGATTGTGGACTTCAGGAAACAGCAGAGGGAACACCCCCTATCCACATCGATGGAACAGTAGTGGAGAGGGTAGCTAGTTTTAAGTTCCTCGGCATACACATCACAGACAAACTGAATTGGTCCACTCACACTGACAGCGTCGTGAAGAAGGCGCAGCAGCGCCTATTCAACCTCAGGAGGCTGAAGAAATTTGGCTTGTCACCAAAAGCACTCACAAACTTCTACAGATGCACAATCGAGAGCATCCTGGCGGGCTGTATCACCGCCTGGTACGGCAACTGCTCCGCCCTCAACCGTAAGGCTCTCCAGAGGGTAGTGAGGACTGCACAACGCATCACCGGGGGCAAACTACCTGCCCTCCAGGACACCTACACCACCCGTTGTTACAGGAAGGCCATAAAGATCATCAAGGACATCAACCACCCGAACCACTGCCTGTTCACCCCGCTATCATCCAGAAGGCGAGGTCAGTACAGGTGCATCAAAGCTGGGACCGAGAGACTGAAAAACAGCTTATATCTCAAGGCCATCAGACTGTTAAATAGCCACCACTAACATTGAGTGGCTGCTGCCAACACACTGTCATTGACACTGACCCAACTCCAGCCATTTTAATAATGGGAATTGATGGGAAATGATGTAAATATATCACTAGCCACTTTAAACAATGCTACCTTATATAATGTTACTTACCCTACATTATTCATCTCATATGCATATGTATATACTGTACTCTACAACATCGACTGCATCCTTATGTAACACATGTATCACTAGCCACTTTAACTATGCCACTTTGTTTACTTTGTCTACACACTCATCTCATATGTATATACTGTACTCGATACCATCTACTGTATGCTGCTCTGTACCATCACTCATTCATATATCCTTATGTACATGTTCCTTATCCCCTTACACTGTGTATAAGACAGTAGTTTTGGAACTGTTAGTTAGATTACTTGTTGGTTATCACTGCATTGTCGGAACTAGAAGCACAAGCATTTCGCTACACTCGCATTAACATCTGCTAACCATGTGTATGTGACAAATAAAATTTGATTTGATTTGACTTGGTATTTTACCAAATAGGGCTATATTCTGTATACCACCCCTAACTTGACACAACACAACTGATTGGCTCAAACGCATTAAGAAGGAAAGACATTTCTAACAAGGCACACCTGTTTATTGAAATGCATTCCAGGTGAATACCTCATGAAGCTGCCAAGAGTGTGCAAAGCTGTCATCTAGGCAAAGTGTGGCTATTTGAAGAATCTCAAATATAATATTTTTTGGATTTGTTTAACAATTTCTTGGTTACTACATGATTCCATGTGTTATTTCATAGTTTAGATATCTTTGTTATTCTACAATGTAGAAAATAGTCAAAATAAAGAAATATCCTTAGTGTACTTAGCGATCAAATCTGTAGTGAACATTACTCCTTATATGCCTATAAACTAGTACTGCCATTATTCCACACAAATGGCTCTTGCTTGCATGTTATGTTGAGCATAAGAAATGCACCAACAATCCTGATTTCCGAGGACCCTTTACCCTTGAGGTTGCATGTTAATGTGCAACCAGAGGGGGAAAAAACCCTAGATCACATGTAATCCACACACAGAGATGTGTACAAAGCGCTCCCTCGCCTTCCCTAGCCTTCCATTTGGAAAATCTGACTATAATTCTATCCTCCTGATTCCTGATTACAAACAAAAACAAAAGCAGGAAGCAAATTTGACTTGGTCAATAAGAAAGTGGTCAGATCAAGCAAATGCTAAGCTACAGGACTGTTTTGCTAGCACAGACTGGAATATGTTCCGGGATTCTTCCAATGGCATTGAGGAGTACACCACATCTGTCATTGGCTACATCAATAAGTGCATCGATGACGTGGTCCCCACAGTGACTGAACGTACACACCCCAACCTGAAGCCATGAATTACAGGAAAAATCTGCACTGAGCTAAAGGGTAGAGCTGCCACTTTCAAGGAGCAGGACTCTAACACGGAAGCTTATAAGAAATCCCGCTATGCCCTCCGACGAACCATCAAACAGGCAAAGCGTCAATACAGGACTAAGATTGAATCGTACTACACCGGCTCAGACCCTCGCCGGATGTGGCAGGACTTGCAAACTATTACAGACTACAAAGGGAAGCACAGCCACGAGCTGCCCAGTGACACGAGCCCACCAGACGAGGTAAATTCAATCTATCCTCGCTTCGAGGCAAGTGACACTGAAGCATGCTTGTGAGCATCAGCTGTTCCGGACGACTGTGTGATCACGTTCTCCGTAGCTGATGTGAGTAAGACCTTAAAACAGGTCAACATTCACAAGGCCAGACTGATTACCAGGACGTGTTCTCCGGGCATGCGCTGAGCTGACCAACTGGCAAGTGTCTTCACTGGCATGTTCAACCTCTCCCTGTCTGAGTCTGTAATACCAACATGTTTCAACCAGACCATCATAGTCCCTGTGCCCAAGAACACGAAGGTAACCTGCCTAAATGACTACCGACCTATAGGATTCACACCTGTAGCCATAAAGTGCTTTGAAAGGCTGGTCATGGCTCACAACACCATTATCCCAGAAAACATAGACCACTCCAATTTGCATACCGCCCCAACAGATCCACAGATGATGCAATCTCTATTACACTCAACACTGCCCTTTCCCACCTGGACAAAAGGAACACCTATGTGAGAATGCTATTCATTGAATACAGCTCAGCATTCAATACCATAATGCCCTCAAAGCTCATCACTAAGCTAAGGACCCTGGGACTAAACACCTACCTCTGCAACTGGATCCTGGACTTCCTAACCGGCCGCTCCCAGGTGGTAAGGGTAGTTAACAACACATCCGCCACACTGATCCTCAACACGGTACCCTGCTCAGTCCCCTCCTGTACTCCCTGTTCACTCATGACTGCATGGCCAGGCAAGACTCCAACACCATAACCAAGTTTTCCGATGACATAACAGATCACCTACTATGATGAGACAGCCTATAGGGAGGAGGTCAGAGACCTGGCCATGTGGTGTCAGGACAACAACCTCTCCCTCAATGTGATCAAGACAAAGGAGATGATTGTGGATTACAGGAAAAGGAGTACCGAGCAAGCCCCCATTCTCATCTACGGAGATGTAGTGGAGCAGGTTGAGAGCTTCGAGTTCCTTGGTGTCCACATAACCAACAAACTATCATGGTCCAAAAACACTAAGACAGTTGTGAAGAGGGCATGACAAAGCCTATTCTCCCTCAGGAGACTGAAAAGATTTGGCATGGGTCCTCGGATTCTACAGCTGCACCATCGAGAGCATCCTGACTGGTTGCATCACTGCCTGGTATGGCAACTGCTCAGCCTCCGACCGCAAGGTACTACAGAGGATACATCACTGGCGCCAAGCTTCCCGCCATCCAGGACCTCTATACTTTGCGGTGTCAGAGGAAGGCCCTAAAAATAGACTCCAGCCACCCTAGTCATAGACTGTTTTCTCTGCTATCGCAAGGCAAACGGTACCGGACCGCCAAGTCTCGGTCCAAGAGGCTTCTAAAAGGCTTCTACCCCCAAGCCAGAAGACTCCTGAACAGCTAATCAAAGGGCTACCCAGACCCCTCTTTTACGCTGCTGCTACTCTCTGTTTATTGTATATGTATGGTCACTTTAAGTCCACATATTACCTCAATTACCTCGACTAAACGGTGCCCCCGCACATTGACTCTGTACTGGTACCGTCTGTATACAGTATATTGCTATTGTTATTTTACTGCTGCTGTTTAAATATTAGTAAATTATTATAATTTTTACTTCTCTATTTTTACTTAACATGTTTTTCTTCTCAACTTCTTAAAGCATTGTTGGTTAAGTGCTTGTAAGTCAGAATTTCACTGTTGTATTCGGCGCATATGAAAAATAACATTTGATTTGAGATATTACCATGTTAGATATACCGTGCCTTCGGAAAGTATTCAGACCCCTTGTCTTTTTTCCACAATTTGGTACATTACAGCTTTATTATAAAATTGATTAAAACAAAATAAATTTTAGCAATCTACACACAATACCCAATACCCAATAATGACAAAGCAAAAACAGGTTTTTAGATTAGTTGTTTGCAAATGTATTAAACATTTAAAAAAACAGAAATTCCTTATCTACATAAGTATTCAGACTCTTTGCTATTAAACTGAAATTGAGCTTGGGTGCATCCTGTTTCCATTGATCATCTTTGAGATGTTTCTACAACTGGTTTTGGAGTCCACCTGTGGTAAATTCAATTGATTGACATGATTTGGAAAGGCACACACCTGTCTATATAAGGTCCCACAGTTGACAGTGCATGTCAGAACAAAAACCAAGCCATGAAGTCAAAGGGATTGTCCGTAAAGCTCTGAGACAGGATTGTGTTGAGGCACAGATCTGGGGTACCAAAAAATGTATGCAGCATTGAAGGTCCCCAAGAACACAGTGGCCTACATCATTATAAAATCCAGGCACTTGTCATCTCCCGTCTGGATTACTGCAACTCGCTGTTGGCTGGGCTCCCTGCCTATGCCATTAAACCCCTACAACTCATCCAGAACGCCGCAGCCCGTCTAGTGTTCAACCTTCCCAAGTTCTCTCACGTCACCCCGCTCCTCCGCTCTCTCTACTGGCTTCCAGTTGAAGCTCGCATCCGCTACAAGACCATGGTGCTTGCCTACGGAGCTGTGAGGGGAACGGCACCTCAGTACCTCCAGGCTCTGATCAGGCCCTACACCCAAATAAGGGCACTGCGTTCATCCACCTCTGGCCTGCTCGCCTCCCTACCACTGAGGAAGTACAGTTCCCGCTCAGCCCAGTCAAAACTGTTCGCTGCTCTGGCTCCCCAATGGTGGAACAAACTCCCTCACGACGCCAGGACAGCGGAGTCAATCACCACCTTCCGGAGACACCTGAAACCCCACCTCTTTAAGGAATACCTAGGATAGGATAAAGTAATCCTTCTCACCCCCCCCTTAAAATATTTAGATGCACTATTGTAAAGTGGCTGTTCCACTGGATGTCATAAGGTGAATGCACCAATTTGTAAGTCGCTCTGGATAAGAGCGTCTGCTAAATAACTTAAATGTAAATGTAAAATAAAATGGAAGAAGTCTGGAACCACCAAGACTCTTCCTAGAGCTGGCCACCCAGCCAAACTGAGCAATTGGGGGAGAAGGGCCTTCGTAAGGTAAGTGACCAAGAACCTGATGGTCACTCAGACAGAGTTCTAGAGTTCCTCTGTGGAGATGGGAGAAACCTCCAGAAGGACAACCATCTCTGCAGCACTCCACCAATCTGGCCTTTATGGTAGAGTGGCCAGACGGAAGCCCCTCCTCAATAAAAGTTACACGACAGCCTGCTTGGAGTTTCCCAAAAGGCACCTAAAGACTCTCAAGACTATGAGAAACAAGATTCTCTGGTCTGACGAAACCAAGATGGAACTCTTTTACATGAATGTCAAGCGTCACATCTGGAGGAAACAGCATCATGCTATGAGGATGTTTTTCAGCAGCAGGGACTGGGAGACTAGTCAGGATCGAGGCAAAGATGAATTGAGAAAAGTACAGAGAGTTCCATGATGAAAACCTGCTCCAGAGTGCTCAGGACCTCAGACTGGGGTGAAGGTTCACCTTCCAACAGGAAAACGATCCCTAAGCACACAGCCAAGACAGCGCAGGAGAGGCTTTGGGACAAGTCTCTGAATGTCCTTGAGTGGCCTAGCAAGAACGCAGACTTGAACCTGACCGAACATCTCTGGAGAAATCTGAAAATAGCTGTGCAGGAACACTCACCATACAACCTGACAGACCTTGAGAGGATCTGCAGAGAGGAATAAGAGAAACTCCCCAAATACAGGTGTGCCAAGCTTGTAGCGTCATACCCAAGAAGACTTGAGGCTGTAATTGCTGCCAAATGTACTTCAACAAAGTACTGCATAGGGTTTGGGGAGTTTGAATAATTACGTTAAAAATGCTGTTTACGTGTTACTGCAGCGCCAGCTGTGCCATCAGAGTCCCTGGGTTCGCGCCCAGGCTCTGTCGTAACCGGCCGCGACCGGGAGGTCCGTGGGGCGACGCACAATTGACCTCCTGTGGCGGGCTGGGCGCAGTGTGCGCTAGCCAAGGTGGCCAGGTGCACGGTGTTTCCTCCGGCGCATTGGTGCGGCTGGCTTCCGGGTTGGATGCGCACTGTGTTAAGAAGCAGTGCGGCTTGGTTGGGTTGTGTATCGGAGGACGCATGACTTTCAACCTTCGTCTCCCGAGCCCGTACGGGAGTTGTAGCGATGAGACAAGATAGTAGCTACTACAACAATTGGATACCACGAAATTGGGGAGAAAAAGGGGTAACAATTAAACATTTAAAAAAATGCTGTTTATGTGGTTTGTTTAAATATAAATTAGCAAATATTTCTAAAAACCTCTTTTCAATGTTTCATTGTGTGGAATTGATAAGGTAAAAAAAACTATTTAATCCATGTTATTAGGTTGTAACGAAACAAAATGTTGAAAAAGTCAAGGGGTCTGAATACTTTCGGAATGCACTGAATCTAATTATTTCGGAAGTAAGCGCTAGGGGTCCATTTGGGATTGGGCATAAAATCACCTTGCATTCAGCGGTTATGAATTTGTGATGCAACCGACTGTCCACGTTTTTCTGTGCAATACCCTTTTGATTTGAACATTTGAAAAGTTTTGGTGTATGTACTAGGCAATTTGATTTAATTTATAAACAGTACCAGTGTGACATGGATTTCTCAACTCTATGTAAGGGGCTTTACAGTGAGAGCATGTCCACCAATTTCCCAGTTCCTCTTTCCTTCTTGCTTCGTACAATTTGTTCCATGTCAGGCTGAAGGCTCACAGGCCCTGACCTCCTATCCTTCACTCCACACCTGTCTGGTAAGGCCCGCTAAGGCCATGACCCCGGTGTTATCTCCCGTACTTAAAGCAGGTGATTGCAGGTCTAATGAGTGATAAGGGGGTTGTTAAAAACAGCTGCTACGCCCGAGTGGCAAAGAAAGAGGAAAGAGTGGAGATTCCATGGTAAAGGCCATATGGATAAAGGGATAGTGTCAGTTTGTGTGTACACGTATGTGTGTGTGCGCCCGTGTCCAGAAGGTAAAAACCAAAAGAGCTAGATCATCTGTCACCAGCTTGGCATGATGGTATCCACCTGGCTGTGACATATTTGACATGTCCCATGTTCATGTGCTGCATGGGAACACGTGTGAGGTGAGAGGGATTGGCAGTCCCATCATGAGTGTGTGAAGACTGTTTGTGCCCTTGGGATAATTCCAAAGAGGGATGGTCCATTTAACACACTTAAAGGGATATTTCATTTTTTAGCATGTTAGACCTAATTTTTCACTTACTTTTAGTGTTGAAGCATCTTCCAGACAGTTGTTTTAGTCAGAGTTCCATTCATGAGATGTCTTAGTTGTTTGCTTGAGCCATACAGTGTATTGGTCAGACTCGCAAGCATAAAAGTGTATAACTCGAACTGTGTTTACTTCCTGTATTTCCCTTGTCTTGGAACACGTCTCGCATAGCCACAACTCCAAATTTCACAGAGCCTGGTTCTCGAGGCTAGTGCAGTGCAAACGCTGCTTTCAAGCCGGACAGCTACGAGCCTGAAGAGGATGCATACTTTGCAGAACCATATTTATAATTTATGAGCCAGAATATACTGATGATGAGTTTTGACAGATAGAAGCAAAAACAGCACGGGGGAAATAGCAACATGTGATCCGGCAGACCAGCAACAGGGCCCAGTTATGTGAAAAATCTGAGAAAAATGCAAGGCAATGCCGACTGAAATTTAGTGTCTGGGCTGTGCCGATGGAACTTGATAATGCCAACACTTGAAGAAATACATTTGTTTGCCGAAGACACTGAGGATGTCGGTCACAGCACAAGTCTGTGTGACAGATCATTCAGATTCCCCAGCACTTATCAACCCAGGAGTAATTGAACATTTTTTTCCATGTCAATAAGATCAGTTGAAAAAAAGTTAGAATATCCAGTGGGACCAAATGGGCAGCTGTCCATAGAGTAAGTAAACGTTTGAAATTGAAGTTATCAATAGTGCATACATATCAATTTGAACATGTTATCGGTTTCCTATAATGATATATTCCCATGTTCCATAGTCAATATCATCTTGTTGCGTATCGCATTGTGATGGAATGGGTACTCAAGGCAGACAAAAAGGTAACAGACAAATAATGCCATCCTGCGTCATTGAGGCCATCCATAGAAAGTATTCTAAGCACGTGCACCTGCTTCTCTGAACCACTTGGTTCTCAAGAATGTCCAGTATAAAGACTGAACACGTAATGAAAAGTTTTATTACACAACCTGTCTATGGCTATGACCAATGTAAATACAAGCTGTTTAAGTAGCCATGAGTATGTGAACAACATAAAGTTACTTGTTCTTCAACACAAACATGTTCCCAAATAAAAGACAACACTGCAAGTATGTGTTGTAGACAATCAAATTTGTAATGAAGGTTATAAAAGTAAACACACATACAACTAATAGAAAAATACATTTGACTAAGTAAATGGACATGTAAACATGTTCTACACGGCTACTTTAGCAGTCCAACAACCTATGTAGCTTCTACTTCGACATCTAGGCTACACATATCCTTATCCTTGTCCTAGCTAGTGACATCTTTCCGTATCCTTAGTCCTGTCGGAGCCAGTAAACCGCTTGTTTTCCTTATCTGTATTTCCGTATGTGTAGCCACGCACTTTGTTGACAAATGAGAGATGACACGCCTACTCCTGAGCGGAACAACGCTGGCAACTTACTTTGGCTGAAGTATCTAGTCTGTTTTTTTTCAAAAGCAGAATTGCGGATGTTTGGAGAGAAAAAAACTATATCTTTCAACAGGCCCCCAAAAAAACATAATCGTCATTAGAATTTTATGTGGAGACGTTTTGAAGCACGTTTTTGGGTGAGTCTGGCCACTACCACTATATGGGTCATGCAAGCAACTAAGCCAGCCAAAAAAATCTCAGGAATAAGAACGTTGGCCAAAACAACTGTCTGGAGGATGCTTCAACACTAAAAGTAGAAAATAAGGTCCATGGTGTTTTTAGTCTTTTGTGTCCAACATTGAAAATGATGTAAAAATAAATAAATAGTCACCACCCCCTTTCAAAATGTTCACCTTGTTGCCCGAAATAAAAAACGGATTCAAATCGGACTTTTTCCGGCTATATTTACACACAGTAAACACACAATATCCAAGTTAATAAAAAAATATGTATGAAAATGAATTACAAGTAAAACAGTAAAATACCCTATTTGGATAAGTGAACACCCCCCTGAGTAAATACTTAGTAGAACCACCTTTTGCTTGAATTATAGCCAAGAGTCTCTTTGAATATGTCTCTAATAACTTTACACCCCTAGACTGTGCAATATTTGCCCATTCTTCCTTGCAGAATTGTTCAAGCTCAGTCAAATTGCATGGTGACCGCTCATGGACTGCACTCTTCCAAGTCATTCCACAGATTCACGATGGGATTTAGGTCAGGGCACTGGCTAGGCCACTCAAGGACATTCGAAAATAAAAGAGAGCCGCACACTCTAGGAGCTCAGATGCAAAAATGTAATACCAACGTTTCGACAGCCAAGCTGTCTTCATCAGGGTATAATCACAAACACTGCGGGATGAATTGTTTATATAGTGTCAAAAGACACAGGTGTCTGTAATCATAGCCAAGAGTGGCCTAATATCATTGGTTAAGAATCAAATATTAAAATGTCATACAAAGAACAGCATAAAAACAACAAATGGATAGCATATGATCATAGATTAATTTGACTACACAAGTTTACAAACAATTACAATGGCAAAGTCACAATAATCACAAGAATGGCTTAAGATCAAAGTCTACGTTGAGACCGGAGGGCGCAAGAGTCTTTAAATTAAAGATCCAGGCAGCCTCTCGCTTTAACAATAAATTATCAAGGTCACTCAAGGACATTCACCTTGTCCTTCAGCCATTGTACGGTTGCTTTTGGCGGTTTGCTTTGGGGTCATTGTCATGTTGAAACGTGAACCATCTTCCCGTTTTCAACTTCCTGGTAGTGGGCTGCAGGTTATAAATATAACGTTTATTTGGAAAGTAAGAAATATATATATATTTTTAAAAGAATTCATGATTGGCGTAAATGTAATATACTAACTATTACCCTTGAATAAAATATGAAATGGTATTACATTTGGTGAAGAGCACATTATGGCTTGTTTAGGACTCGAAACTCAAAGTTTAAGACTTGAGACTTGAGTTGAGACTTGTCGGTCTTGACTTGGGACTTGACTTGAGTGCCAAGACTTGAGACTTACTTGTAATTTGTAAAACAACGACTTGGTCTGCCAACAGGTGTCTACTAGTTACAGAAAAAACTCACTATCACACCCATGTGTACACTCATGCGGGCTACTATAATTACAGCCACACTCAAATAGACTTGAACTCTCAAATACACACAGTCAAACATGATCATAATTGAACATGTGAGAAAACAAGATTTGTGAGAGCTATATTTCTATCTGCCCTTGCTCTGCCTCGTTATTTTTGGGAGTGTTTCCCAAATGTTGAGCAAGCAAATGCTAGCCTAATCTTGCTAATGACATCATTTCCCCTCTGTTGTTTACAATGTACAACCCTCCATCTTTCGAATGTTCCCAATTGGCTAAAGACTTGGCTGCTTGTTTACGGAACCAGAAGATAGAGTTGAAGTCGGAAATTTACATACACCTTAGCCAAATACATTTAAACTCCGTTTTTCACAATTCCTGACATTTAATCCTAGTAAAAATTGTCTTAGGTCAGTTAGGATCATCACTTCATTTTAAGAATGTGAAATATCAGAATAATAGTAGAGAGAATGATTTATTTCAGCTTTTATTTCTTTCATCACATTCCCAGTGGGTCAGAAGTTTACATACACTCAATTAGTATTTGGTAGCATTGCCTTTAAATTGTTTAACTTGGGTCAAACCTTTCGGGTAGCCTTCCACAAGCTTCCCACAATAAGTTGGGTGAATTTTGGCCCATTCCTCCTGACAGAGCTGGTGTAACTGAGTCAGGTTTGTAGGCCTCCTTGCTCGCAGATGCTTTTTCAGTTCTGCCCTGTTCCGGTTGGAGCGAGTGGGAGCGAGTGGTCGCATTTGCACTTCGCTCCCGCGGGTAGTATAACTTTTTCATTATATTTCATTATAGCACAACGGTTTGATTTGTCTAATCCTAGCAATTTATACTAGCAATTTCTTCTCAGCTAGCTACATAGCCGTCTTTGTATCAAAGATAATTGCGTAATTATCGTATTTCGCCGTCCTAACGTAGTCTTCACTAGCCAGCTAGCTAACGTCCACTGATTAGCTGCACTGGAGAAACTATTACACTCAACTGAACGACTTGATTAGTGTAGTGTTAGCTAGCTACATAGCTGTCTTTGCTGTCTTCGTATCATCGTATCCAAGATAATTGTGTTGTTTAGGTTTAGAGTGTGTAGTCTTAGAGTGATTATCTTAATTTACCGAGGTTAGCTAGCCAGCTATTTGTCGTCCTTAACGTAGGTGACTCTGCTAGCTAGCCAACAGCTAGCCGACGTCTACCGAATAGACTCACAACCCGGTCGCATTCACAGGTAGTATCACTTTTTCACTTCATTTCATTACAGTACAACGGTTTGATTTGTTTGATCGTAGCTAGCTACATAGCTAGCTACATAGCCGTCTTTGTATCAAAGATAATTGTGTAGTCTAGAGCAATTTTCTAGGTTCGCTAGCCAGCTATTGTCGTTCTTTTAACGCAACGTAACGTAAACAACACTGCTAGCTAGCCAGCTAGCCCTCGAATAGCAACACTGCAGAAACTATTTCACTCAACGGAACGACTTGATTAGTGTAGTGTCAACAACGCACCCACTGCCAGCTGGCCTACTTCAGCAGTACTGTATCATTTTAATCATTTTAGTCAATAAGATTCTTGCTACGTAGCTTAACTTTCTGAACATTCGAGACGTGTAGTCCACTTGTCATTCCAATCTCCTTTGCATTAGCGTAGCCTGTAGCCTGTCAACTATGTGTCTGTTTATCCCTGTTCTCTCCTCTCTGCACAGACCATACAAACGCTCCACACCGCGTGGCCGCGGCCACCCTACTCTGGTGGTCCCAGCGCACACGACCCACGTGGAGTTCCAGGTCTCCGGTAGCCTCTGGAACTGCCAATCTGCGGTCAACAAGGCAGAGTTCATCTCAGCCTATGCCTCCCTCCAGTCCCTCGACTTCTTGGCACTGACGGAAACATGGATCACCACAGACAACACTGCTACTCCTACTGCTCTCTCTTCGTCCGCCCACGTGTTCTCGCACACCCCGAGAGCGTCTGGTCAGCGGGGTGGTGGCACCGGGATCCTCATCTCTCCCAAGTGGTTATTCTCTCTTTCTCCCCTTACCCATCTGTCTATCGCCTCCTTTGAATTCCATGCTGTCACAGTTACTAGCCCTTTCAAGCTTAACATCCTTATCATTTATCGCCCTCCAGGTTCCCTCGGAGAGTTCATCAATGAGCTTGATGCCTTGATAAGCTCCTTTCCTGAGGACGGCTCACCTCTCACAGTTCTGGGCGACTTTAACCTCCCCACGTCTACCTTTGACTCTTTCCTCTCTGCCTCCTTCTTTCCACTCCTCTCCTCTTTTGACCTCACCCTCTCACCTTCCCCCTACTCACAAGGCAGGCAATACGCTCGACCTCATCTTTACTAGATGCTGTTCTTCCACTAACCTCATTGCAACTCCCCTCCAAGTCTCCGACCACTGCCTTGTATCCTTTTCCCTCTCGATCTCATCCAACACCTCCCACACTGCCCCTACTCGGATGGTATCGCGCCGTCCCAACCTTCGCTCTCTCCCCCGCTACTCTCTCCTCTTCCATCCTATCATCTCTTCCCTCCGCTCAAACCTTCTCCCACCTATCTCCTGATTCTGCCTCCTCAACCCTCCTCTCCTCCCTCTCTGCATCCCTTGACTCTCTATGTCCCCTATCCTCCAGGCCGGCTCGGTCCTCCCCTCCCGCTCCGTGGCTCGATGACTCATTGCGAGCTCACAGAACAGGGCTCCGGGCAGCCGAACGGAAATGGAGGAAAACTCGCCTCCCTGCGGACCTGGCATCCTTTCACTCCCTCCTCTCTACATTTTCCTCCTCTGTCTCTGCTGCTAAAGCCACTTTCTACCACGCTAAATTCCAAGGATCTGCCTCTAACCCTAGGAAGCTCTTTGCCACCTTCTCCTCCCTCCTGAATCCTCCTCCCCCTCCCCCCTCCTCCCTCTCTGCAGATGACTTCGTCAACCATTTTGAAAAGAAGGTCGACGACATCCGATCCTCGTTTGCTAAGTCAAACGACACCGCTGGTTCTGCTCACACTGCCCTACCCTGTGCTCTGACCTCTTTCTCCCCTCTCTCTCCAGATGAAATCTCGCGTCTTGTGACGGCCGGCCGCCCAACAACCTGCCCGCTTGACCCTATCCCCTCCTCTCTTCTCCAGACCATTTCCGGAGACCTTCTCCCTTACCTCACCTCGCTCATCAACTCATCCCTGACCGCTGGCTACGTCCCTTCCGTCTTCAAGAGAGCGAGAGTTGCACCCCTTCTGAAAAAACCTACACTCGATCACTCCGATGTCAACAGTTACAGACCAGTATCCCTTCTTTCTTTTCTCTCCAAAACTCTTGAACGTGCCGTCCTTGGCCAGCTCTCCCGCTATCTCTCTCTGAATGACCTTCTTGATCCAAATCAGTCAGGTTTCAAGACTAGTCATTCAACTGAGACTGCTCTCCTCTGTATCACGGAGGCGCTCCGCACTGCTAAAGCTAACTCTCTCTCCTCTGCTCTCATCCTTCTAGATCTATCGGCTGCCTTCGATACTGTGAACCATCAGATCCTCCTCTCCACCCTCTCCGAGTTGGGCATCTTCGGCGCGGCCCACGCTTGGATTGCATCCTACCTGACAGGTCGCTCCTACCAGGTGGCGTGGCGAGAATCTGTCTCCTCACCACGCGCTCTCACCACTGGTGTCCCCCAGGGCTCTGTTCTTGGCCCTCTCCTATTCTCGCTATACACCAAGTCACTTGGCTCTGTCATAACCTCACATGGTCTCTCTTATCATTGCTATGCAGACGACACACAATTAATCTTCTCCTTTCCCCCTTCTGATGACCAGGTGGCGAATCGCATCTCTGCATGTCTGGCAGACATATCAGTGTGGATGACGGATCACCACCTCAAGCTGAACCTCGGCAAGACGGAGCTGCTCTTCCTCCCGGTGTCATGTTTTGTCATTGATTATCATGCCTTGTCCCTGTTCTTCTCCTTCTATTCGTTTCCCTCTGCTGGTCTTATTAGGTTCTTTCCCTCTTTCTATCCCTCTCTCTCCCCCTCCCTCTCTCACTCTCCCGCTCTCTCTTCTCTCTATCGTTCCGTTCCTGCTCCCAGCTGTTCCTATTCCCCTAATCAATCATTTAGTCTTCCCACACCTGTTCCCGATCCTTTTCCCTGATTAGAGTCCCTATTTCTCTCCTTGTTATTCGTTTCTGCCCTGTCGGTTCCTTGTCTAGAATTCACCGTGCTGTGTTTGTGTATCGCCCTGTCGTGTCGTGTTTTCCTCAGATGCTGCGTGGTGAGCAGGTGTCTGAGTCTGTTTGGTTCAAGTGCCTTCCCGAGGCAACCTGCTGTTCACCTGCTGTTCAAGATCGAGTCTCAGTTTGTCCTCGTCATTTTCGAGTGAAAGTTGTGTTTTTGATTGTATTTACTTTACTGGATTAAAGACTCTGTTTTCGCCAAGTCGCTTTTGGGTCCTCTTTCACCTGCATGACAGAAGGAACCGACCAAGGAATGGACCCAGCGACTTCAGACGCTCGTTACACTGCCGTCGAGATCCAAGGAGCCATGCTCGGCAGACACGAGCAGGTGTCTGCTTCGCCATGCCGTGGAGAACCTGGCCGCTCAGGTTTCCGACCTCTCTGGACAGTTCCAGAGTCTTCGTCTCGTGCCACCTGTTACTTCCTGGCCTGCCGAGCCTCCAGAACCTAGGGTTAATAACCCACCTTGCTACTCCGGGCAGCCCACTGAGTGCCGCTCCTTTCTCACGCAGTGTGAGATTGTGTTCTCTCTCCAACCCAACACATACTCTAGAGAGAGCTCGGGTTGCTTACGTCATTTCCTCCTTACTGGCCGGGCTCGAGAATGGGGCACAGCTATCAGGAGGCAAGGGCTGATTGCTCTAACAAGTACCAGAACTTTAAAGGAGATGATTCGGGTTTTTGACCGTTCAGTTTTTTGGTAGGGAGGAGGGCCCTGGCTTCCCTATGCCAAGGTGAACGGTTGATTATTCTATTGAGTTTCGCACTCTTGCTGCCTCTAGTGAGTGGAACGGCCGGCGCTGCTCGCTCGTTTTCTGGAGGGACTCCACGCAGTGGTTAAGGATGAATTCTCTCCCGGGAGGTTCCTTCAGATGTGGACTCTTTGATTGCTCTCGCCATCCGCATAGGACGGGTAGATCTTCGTCACCGGGCTCGTGGAAGAGAGCTCGCATCAACGGTGTTTCCCTGCTCCGCATCGCAACCATCTCCCTCCTCTGGCTCAGAGACTGAGCCCATGCAGCTGGGAGGGATTTGCATCTCGACTAAGGAGAGGGAACGGAGGATCACCAACCGCCTGTGCCTCTATTGCGGAGTTGCTGGACATTTTGTTAATTCATGTCCAGTAAAAGCCAGAGCTCATCTGTAAGCGGAGGGCTACAGGTGAGCGCAACTACTCAAGTCTCTCCATCAAAATCCTGTACTACTTTGTCGGTCCATCTACGCTGGACCGGTTCGGGTGCTACATGTAGTGCCTTGATAGACTCTGGGGCTGAGGGTTGTTTCATGGACGAAGCATGGGTTCGGAAACATGACATTCCTTTCAGAGAGTTAGAGAAGCCTACGCCCATGTTCGCCTTAGATGGTAGTCATCTTCCCAGTATCAGATTTGAGACACTACCTTTAACCCTCACAGTATCTGGTAACCACAGTGAGACTATTTCTTTTTTGATTTTTCGTTCACCGTTTACACCTGTTGTTTTGGGTCATCCCTGGCTAGTATGTCATAATCCTTCTATTAATTGGTCTAGTAATTCTATCCTATCCTGGAACGTTTCTTGTCATGTGAAGTGTTTAATGTCTGCCATCCCTCCCGTTTCTTCTGTCCCTACTTCTCAGGAGGAACCTGGCGATTTGACAGGAGTGCCGGAGGAATATCATGATCTGCGCACGGTCTTCAGTCGGTCCCGAGCCAACTCCCTTCCTCCTCACCGGTCGTATGATTGTAGTATTGATCTCCTTCCGGGGACCACTCCTCCTCGGGGTAGACTATACTCTCTGTCGGCTCCCGAACGTAAGGCTCTCGAGGATTATTTGTCTGTGTCTCTTGACGCCGGTACCATAGTGCCTTCTTCCTCTCCGGCCGGGGCGGGGTTCTTTTTTGTTAAGAAGAAGGACGGTACTCTGCGCCCCTGCGTGGATTATCGAGGGCTGAATGACATAACGGTTAAGAATCGTTATCCGCTTCCCCTTATGTCATCAGCCTTCGAGATTCTGCAGGGAGCCAGGTGCTTTACTAAGTTGGACCTTCGTAACGCTTACCATCTCGTGCGCATCAGAGAGGGGGACGAGTGGAAAACGGCGTTTAACACTCCGTTAGGGCATTTTGAGTACCGGGTTCTGCCGTTTGGTCTCGCCAATGCGCCAGCTGTTTTTCAGGCATTAGTTAATGATGTTCTGAGAGACATGCTGAACATCTTTGTTTTTGTCTATCTTGACGATATCCTGATTTTTTCTCCGTCACTCGAGATTCATGTTCAGCACGTTCGACGTGTTCTACAGCGCCTTTTAGAGAATTGTCTCTACGTAAAGGCTGAGAAGTGCTCTTTTCATGTCTCCTCCGTTACTTTTCTCGGTTCCGTTATTTCCGCTGAAGGCATTCAGATGGATTCCGCTAAGGTCCAAGCTGTCAGTGATTGGCCCGTTCCAAGGTCACGTGTCGAGTTGCAGCGCTTTTAGGTTTCGCTAATTTCTATCGGCGTTTCATTCGTAATTTCGGTCAAGTTGCTGTCCCTCTCACAGCT
The DNA here is from genome assembly GCF_021184085.1 of Oncorhynchus gorbuscha. NCBI lineage: Eukaryota > Metazoa > Chordata > Actinopteri > Salmoniformes > Salmonidae > Oncorhynchus > Oncorhynchus gorbuscha. Next base: position 52,775,277 of record NC_060182.1, on the reverse strand, counting down.
CTTACTTCTGTCAAGACGTGTTTTAAGTGGTCCGGTTCCGCCCAGGGAGCTTTTGATCTTCTAAAAGAACGTTTTACGTCCGCTCCTATCCTCGTTACTCCTGACGTCACTAGACAATTCATTGTCGAGGTTGACGCTTCAGAGGTAGGCGTGGGAGCCATTCTATCCCAGCGCTTCCAGTCTGACGATAAGGTTCATCCTTGCGCTTATTTTCTCATCGCCTGTCACCATCTGAGCGCAACTATGATGTGGGTAACCGTGAACTGCTCGCCATCCGCTTAGCCCTAGGCGAATGGCGACAGTGGTTGGAGGGGGCGACCGTTCCTTTTGTCGTTTGGACAGACCATAAGAACCTTGAGTACATCCGTTCTGCCAAACGACTTAATGCCCGTCAAGCTCGTTGGGCGTTGTTTTTCGCTCGTTTCGAGTTTGTGATTTCTTACCGTCCGGGTAGCAAGAACACCAAGCCTGATGCCTTATCCCGTCTGTTTAGTTCTTCTGTGGCTTCTACTGATCCCGAGGGGATTCTTCCTTATGGGCGTGTTGTCGGGTTAACAGTCTGGGGATTTCGCCCCGGCCGGACCGCTCAAGCGTTTGTCCAACGTTGTGAGCGCACCTGGAGGAGGGTGAGGTCTGCACTTTGCCGTTACAGGGCACAGACTGTGAGAGCCGCCAATAAACGCAGGATTAAGAGTCCAAGGTATTGTTGCGGCCAGAGAGTGTGGCTTTCCACTCGCAACCTTCCTCTTAAGACAGCTTCTCGTAAGTTGACTCCGCGGTTCATTGGTCCGTTCCGTGTCTCCCAGGTCGTCAATCCTGTCGCTGTGCGACTGCTTCTTCCGCGACATCTTCGTCGCGTCCATCATGTCTTCCATGTCTCCTGTGTCAAGCCCTTTCTTCGCACTCCCGTTCGTCTTCCCTCCCCCTCCCGTCCTTGTCGAGCGCACCTATTTACAAGGTACATAAGATCATGGACATGCGTTCTCGGGACGGGGTCACCAATACTTAGTGGATTGGGAGGGTTACGGTCCTGAGGAGAGGAGTTGGGTTCCGTCTCGGGACGTGCTGGACGTTCACTCATTGATGATTTCCTCCGTTGCCGCCAGGATTCCTCCTCGAGTGCGCCAGGAGGCGCTCGGTGAGTGGGGGTACTGTCATGTTTTGTCATTGATTATCATGCCTTGTCCCTGTTCTTCTCCTTCTATTCGTTTCCCTCTGCTGGTCTTATTAGGTTCTTTCCCTCTTTCTATCCCTCTCTCTCCCCCTCCCTCTCTCACTCTCCCGCTCTCTCTTCTCTCTATCGTTCCGTTCCTGCTCCCAGCTGTTCCTATTCCCCTAATCAATCATTTAGTCTTCCCACACCTGTTCCCGATCCTTTTCCCTGATTAGAGTCCCTATTTCTCTCCTTGTTATTCGTTTCTGCCCTGTCGGTTCCTTGTCTAGAATTCACCGTGCTGTGTTTGTGTATCGCCCTGTCGTGTCGTGTTTTCCTCAGATGCTGCGTGGTGAGCAGGTGTCTGAGTCTGTTTGGTTCAAGTGCCTTCCCGAGGCAACCTGCTGTTCACCTGCTGTTCAAGATCGAGTCTCCAGTTTGTCCTCGTCATTTCGAGTGAAAGTTGTGTTTTTGATTGTATTTACTTTACTGGATTAAAGACTCTGTTTTCGCCAAGTCGCTTTTGGGTCCTCTTTCACCTGCATGACACCCGGGGAAGGACTGCCCGTTCCATGATCTCGCCATCACGGTTGACAACTCCATTGTGTCCTCCTCCCAGAGCGCCAAGAACCTTGGCGTGATCCTGGACAACACCCTGTCGTTCTCAACCAACATCAAGGCGGTGGCCCGTTCCTGTAGGTTCATGCTCTACAACATCCGCAGAGTACGACCCTGCCTCACACAGGAAGCGGCGCAGGTCCTAATCCAGGCACTTGTCATCTCCCGTCTGGATTACTGCAACTCGCTGTTGGCTGGGCTCCCTGCCTGTGCCATTAAACCCCTTCAACTCATCCAGAACGCCGCAGCCCGTCTGGTGTTCAACCTTCCCAAGTTCTCTCACGTCACCCCGCTCCTCCGTTCTCTCCACTGGCTTCCAGTTGAAGCTCGCATCCGCTACAAGACCATGGTGCTTGCCTACGGTGCTGTGAGGGGAACGGCACCTCAGTACCTCCAGGCTCTGATCAGGCCCTACACCCAAACAAGGGCACTGCGTTCATCCACCTCTGGCCTGCTCGCCTCCCTACCACTGAGGAAGTACAGCTCCCGCTCAGCCCAGTCAAAACTGTTCGCTGCCCTGGCCCCCCCAATGGTGGAACAAACTCCCTCACGACGCCAGGACAGCGGAGTCAATCACCACCTTCCGGAGACACCTGAAACCCCACCTCTTTAAGGAATACCTAGGATAGGATAAGTAATCCCTCTCACCCCCCCCCCTTAAGTTTTAGATGCACTATTGTAAAGTGACTGTTCCACTGGATGTCATAAGGTGAATGCACCAATTTGTAAGTCGCTCTGGATAAGAGCGTCTGCTAAATGACTTAAATGTAATGTAAATGATTTTCTATAGGATTGAGGTCAGTGCTTTGTGATGGCCACTCCAATACCTTGACTTTGTTGTCCTTAAACCATTTTGCCACAACTTTGGAAGTATGCTTGGGGTCATTGTCCATTTGGAAGACCCATTTGCGACCAAGCATTAACTTCCTGACTGATGTCTTGAGATGTTGCTTCAATATGTCCAACTAATTGTCCTACCTCATGATGCCATCTATTTTGTGAAGTGCACCAGTCCCTCCTGCAGCAAAGCACCCCCACAACATGATGCTGTCACCCCCGTGCGTCCCAGTTGGGATGGTGTTCTTCGGCTTGCAAGCCTCCCCCTTTTTCTTACAAACATAATGATGGTCATTACGGCCAAACAGTTCTATTTTTGTTTCATCAGACCAGAGGACATTTCTCCAAAAAGTACGATCTTTGTCCCCATGTGCAGTTGCAAACCGTAGTCTGGCTTTTTTATGGCGGTTTTGTTTGTTTGTTTAGTTTATTTTATTTTTACAGGGACAGTGCACATTAATCAACGTTTCAGTAAAAGTGCCGGTTTTAGCCAGCCGGCTAATTTTCAACCGCAGTCCCTGGGCAGGTTATTAAAAACAATTACAATATAGACAATAGCACCATAGAACAAGCAAGACATAGCAACATAGGACAAGCAAGACATAGCATACAGACAGAGCAACATAGAACAAAAAGCAGCAAGACAAAATTCATAAAAGCAACAAAGTGTTTCCACACCTCACAAGCTACAGACAACAGACAACATGGAAAGCGGCAACACACAGCTAGGGACCATGTTCACAAATCTGATTGACCTTTAGCCAGGTCTTCAAGCATTTTGTGAAAGTGTGATATGTGGTGCAGGTATGTGTGTCTGATGGCAGTGTATTCCAGACATGGGAAGCTCTCACAGAGAATGCAGATTTACAAAAGGTGCTTTTCCTTAGGGGAACTATACAGTCACCTCTCATGGCAGACCTTGTGGATCTGCTGCCATATGTCTGGGTTTTTGAGTGGAGGGGGAGCCAGGCCATTAAGGATCTTGAATACAAGACATGCGTCGGTGTATTGCACAAGATTTTCCCAACTCAAGAGCTCATGCTTTCTAAGGATGTGACAATGATGATGGCTATTGGGCTTCCTATCAAGCACTTTGAGAGCCTGTTTGTAGACAGACTGAATAGGTTTTAATGTTGTACAGCAAGCTTGGGCCCAACTAGTCAAGCAGTATGTTAAGTGGGGGAGTATCATAGATTTGAAGTACAGTTTTGCTACCTCTCTGGTCAAACAATTTCGTAGAAATCGGAAATTAGCTAGATTGAATTTAGTTATTTGAATTACCTTTTTCACATGCTTTTTAAAAGAGAGGTTGGAATCAAGTATGATGCCAAGGTACTTAGAGCAGTGGCTTTTCCTTGCTGAGCGGCATTTCAGGTTATGTTGATATAGGACTCGTTTTACTGTGGATATAGATACTTTTGTACCTGTTTCCTCCAGCAACTTCACACGGTCCTTTGCAGTTGTTCTGGGATTGATTTGCACTTTTTGTACCAAAGTACGTTCATCTCTAGGAGACAGAATGTGTCTCTAACCTGAGCGGTATGACGGCTGCGTGGTCCCATGGTGTTTATACTTGCGTACTATTGTTTGTACAGATGAACGTGATACCCTCAGGCGTTTGGAAATTGCTCCCAAGGATGAACCAGACTTGTGGAGGTCTACAATTTGTTTTCTGAGGTCTTGGCTGATTTCTTTTGATTTCCCCATGATGTCAAGCAAAGAGGCACTGAGTTTGAAGGTAGGCCTTGAAATACATCCACAGGTACACCTCCAATTGACTCAAATTATGTCAATTAGACTATCAGAAGCTTCTAAAGCCATGACATCATTTTCTGGAATTTTCCAAGCTGTTTAAAGGCACAGTCAACTTACTGTATGTACATTTCTGACCCACTGGAATGTGAATTATAAGTGAAATAATCTGTCTGTAAACAATTGTTGGAAAAATTGTCATGCACAAAGTAGATGTCCTAACCGACTTGCCAAACTATAGTTTGTTAACAATACATTTATGGATGTTGAAAAACAAGTTTTAATGACTGCAACCTAAGTGTAGAATGTATGCACACATGACTGTAAGTCGCTTTGGATAAAAGCGTCTGCTAAATGGCATATATTATTATTATTATTAAGTGTATGTAAACTTCTGACTTCAACTGTAACTATTACCAGCTAGCCTAATTCCAATCCGATTTCAAACATGTTACCTCATCAAAAGGAAGTAGCATGTTTTTTTAACTGGTGGAATTAATGAGATGTATGCTATTCAATGGTGTATGTCCATTTACAACAAACCAATCACCCCAGAAACTGTGCTGTTGTGCCATGGCCTGATCTTAATCTGGAGTCTGTCATGTTTTGTCTTATATTGTCTTGTCATTTTGCTTTCCCTTCTGTTCGTTTTCCCCCTGCTGGTCTTATTAGGTTCGTTCCCTTTTTTCTCTCTCCCTCCCTCTCTCTCTTCTCTCTATCGTTCCGTTCCTGCCCCCAGCTGTTCCTATTCCCCTACTCAATCATCTAGTCTTTTCACACCTGTTCCTTATCTTGCCCTCTGATTAGAGTCCCTATTTCTCCCCTTGTTTTCCGTTTCTGTCCTGTCGGATCCTTGTATTATGTTCGCCGTGCTGTGTCTTTGTCTCGCCCTGTCGTGTCTTGTTTCCCTCAGATGCTGCGTGTGAGCAGGTGTCTGAGTCTGCTACGGTCGGTGCCTTCCCGAGGCAACCTACAGTTAATGGTCGAGTCTCCAGTCTGTCCTCGTCACTACGAGTGGAATTAAGTTTTTATGTTTTGTTTTCTGCTCTGATTGTCCAGGAGTATTGCCTATTTCCTTTACTGGAATAAAGACTCTGTTTTCGCCAAGTCGCTTTTGGGTCCTCATTCACCTGCATAACAGAAGGATCCGACCAAGAATGGACCCAGCGACTATGGATTCTCTCTACTCTACTCTCGAGTTCCAGGGAGCGATGCTCGGCAGACACGAGCAGGAATTGTCTGCTGCTCGGCATGCCGTTGAGACCCTGGCCGCTCAGGTCTCCGACCTCTCAGGACAGTATCAGAGTCTTCGTCTCGTGCCACCAGCTACTTCCTGGTCTTCCGAGTCTCCGGAACCTAGGGTTAATAACGCACCATGTTACTCTGGGCAGCCCACTGAGTGCCGCTCCTTTCTCACCCAGTGTGATATAGTGTTCTCTCTCCAACCCAACACATACTCAAGAGAGAGAGCTCGGATTGCCTACGTCATATCACTCCTTACTGGTCGGGCTCGGCAGTGGGGCACAGCTATCTGGGAGGCAAGCGCTGAGTGTACTAACGATTATCTGAACTTTAAAGAGGAGATGATAAGGGTTTTTGATCGTTCAGTTTTTTGGAAAGAAGCTTCCTGGTCCCTGTCTTCCCTATGTAGGTAATCGATCCATAACGGATTACTCTATAGAGTTTCGCACTCTTGCTGCCTCCAGTAACTGGAACGAGCAGGCGTTGCTCGCTCGTTTTCTGGAGGGACTCCACGCTATAAGGTTAAGGATGAGATTCTCTCTCGGGAGGTTCCATCCAGCGTGGATTCTTTGATTGAACTCGCTATTCGCATTGAACGACGGGTAGATCTTCGTCACCGAGCTCATAGAAGAGAGCTCGCGTTAACTGTGTCTCCCCTCTCTCCGACACTACCATCTTTCCCCACTGACTCTGGCATTGAGCCCATGCAGCTGGGGGGTATTCGCATTTCGACTAAGGAGAGGGAACGGAGAATCACCAACCGCCTCTGTCTCTATTGCGGTTCCGCTGGTCATTTTGTCATTTCATGTCCAGTTAAAGGCCAGAGCTCATCAGTAAGCGGAGGGCAACTGATAAGCGCTACTAGACGGTCCTCTCCGTCAAGTACCTGTACTACCTTACCGGTCCATCTACGCTGGACCGGATCGGCAGCTTCCTGCAGTGCATTAATAGACTCTGGGGCGGAGGGCTGTTTTATGGACGAAGCCTGGGCTCGGGAACATGACATTCCTCTCAGACAGTTAGGGGGAGCCCACGGTCATGTTCGCCTTGGATGGTAGTCCTCTCCCCAGTATATTATGTGAAACCCTACCTTTAACCCTCACTGTATCTGGTAACCATAGTGAGACCATTTCTTTTTTGATTTTTTGTTCACCTTTTACACCTGTTGTTTTGGGTCATCCCTGGCTAGTGTGTCATAATCCTTCTTTTGATTGGTCTAGTAATTCTATCCTATCCTGGAACGTTTCTTGTCATGTGAAGTGTTTAATGTCTGCTATCCCTCCTGTTTCTTCTGTCCCCTCTTCTCAGGAGGAACCTGGTGATTTGACAGGAGTGCCGGAGGAATATCATGATCTGCGCTCGGTCTTCAGTCGGTCCAGAGCCAACTCCCTTCCTCCTCACCGGTCGTATGATTGTTGTTCTGATCTCCTCAAGAAGCGGTTTGCATCCGCTCCTATCCTTGTTGCACCTGACGTCACTAAACAGTTTATTGTTGAGGTTGACGCGTCGGGGGTGGGCGTGGGAGCCATTCTGTCCCAGCGCTCCGATACTGACGATGGGGTCCACCCTTGTGCGTATTTTTCTCATCGCCTGTCACCGTCGGAACGTAACTATGATGTGGCTAACCGCGAACTGCTCGCCATCCGTTTAGCCCTAGGCAAATGGCGACAGTGGTTGGAGGGGGCGACCGTTCCTTTTGTCGTTTGGACTGACCAAAGGAACCTTGAGTACATCCGTTCTGCCAAACGACTGAATGCGCGTCATGCTCGTTGGGCATTGTTTTTCGCTCGTTTCAAGTTCGTTATTTCTTATTGCCCGGGTACTAAGAACACCAAGCCTCATGCTTTATCCCGTCTCTTTAGTTCTTCTGTGGCTTTAACCGATCCCGAGGGGATCCTTCCTGTTGGGCGTGTTGTCGGGTTGACTGTCTGGGGTATTGAGAGACAGGTTAAGCAAGCAGTCACTCACACTCCGTCGCCGCACGCTTGTCCTAGTAACCTTCTTTTCGTTCCTGTTTCTACTCGTCTGGCTGTTCTTCAGTGGGCGCACTCTGCCAAGTTAGCTGGCCACCCCGGCGTTCGGGGTACGCTTGCTTCTATTCGCCAGCGGTTTTGGTGGCCTACTCTGGAGCGTGACACGCGCCGTTTCGTGGCTGCTTGTTCGGACTGCGCGCAGAATAAGTCTGGTAACTTTTTTTCTGCTTCTGCTCCTGGTTTTGCTGGGTCTCAGTCTGTTCCCTGCCACCGCATCTCTCCTGGTCTTGTTCCTGCCCTTGCTGTGTCTCAGTCTGTCCCTAGTTGTTACTCTCCTGGCCTGTTTGGTCCTGTTTGCTCTAAAGCTTTCAGTTCTCTACCCGTGTCTCATTTTTTTTTTAGAGTAGTACCCTAGTTTCCCTTTTCATCGTTTTCCGTTACGGTCCTGAGGAGAGGAGTTGGGTTCTTTCTCGGGACGTGCTGGACCGTTTGTGATCTATGATTTCCTCCGTTGCCGCCAGTGTTCCTCCTCGAGTGCGCCAGGAGGCGCTTGGTGAGTGGGGGGGTACTGTCATGTTTTGTCTTATATTGTCTTGTCATTTTGCTTTCCCTTCTGTTCGTTTTCCCCCTGCTGGTCTTATTAGGTTCGTTCCCTTTTTTCTCTCTCCCTCCCTCTCTCTCTTCTCTCTATCGTTCCGTTCCTGCCCCCAGCTGTTCCTATTCCCCTACTCAATCATCTAGTCTTTTCACACCTGTTCCTTATCTTGCCCTCTGATTAGAGTCCCTATTTCTCCCCTTGTTTTCCGTTTCTGTCCTGTCGGATCCTTGTATTATGTTCGCCGTGCTGTGTCTTTGTCTCGCCCTGTCGTGTCTTGTTTCCCTCAGATGCTGCGTGTGAGCAGGTGTCTGAGTCTGCTACGGTCGGTGCCTTCCCGAGGCAACCTACAGTTAATGGTCGAGTCTCCAGTCTGTCCTCGTCACTACGAGTGGAATTAAGTTTTTTATGTTTTGTTTTCTGCTCTGATTGTCCAGGAGTATTGCCTATTTCCTTTACTGGAATAAAGACTCTGTTTTCGCCAAGTCGCTTTTGGGTCCTCATTCACCTGCATAACAGAGTCAATAAGAGGGCAAACAAACACACCAACACTTCAGTGCATTGAATCACTACATAAGGCGGCAACCTAAAATACACCCCCTCCAGTGTGTGTGTGTGTCTGTGTGTGTTTCAGTGTGCCTATGTTCCTGATCAACTGTAGCCTACGCAAGCGTGAGTAGTATGTCAAGTATGCTTGAAATAAATCCCTGTCACTGAGCAGCTTTCTAAGATGGATCGATGGGAATCTTGGGAACACACAGACACACACGCTGACTAGTCCACCCGCATATAACACAGACAAAGAAATACACTGCCCACCTGAACTTCAGGCCCCACGCTACATCAACTCTCAGACACATGTATGACAGATTGTTGGTGAAACATCATGTCTGCAAGCTCATTTTAGCGTTCCTTGCAATAACAGTGTGAATAGCACACAGACATATTTGTGATTTCTAGAAGAATGTAGATTAGACATGCAAACATAACTACATAAACAGACCCATGCCAGACACACAAACTTCAGCTGCTTCAACTCCCAAATCCTGTAAAACTGACACAATCTCTCTCTTTCTCTCGTGAACTAGACCCCAGGGTCTGACTGTCCTTTCCGTTCCAGGCATGCTCACATGGGGATCACGTCTATGTAACTGGCCCTGTAATAGTCTTCATTAGGCTGACCTCCTAGAGTCAGGAGTGGAACGGGGCCCATCCACACCAATGAGGATCATTATCTTTGGGTGTCCTAAGCCCTCGCTCTCAAGAATTACCACTTTCACAGCCTCCACCGTGGTCAGTGACACATATCTTCCCAACATGTCTGAAAGGGGTTGTGCCTTGAAATAATTCCAATAATTAGAAGAGCTAGCAGCCAGGGCTTACTGAGACAATGGTATCAGTAACGTTTGGGGTGAGCTTTCCAACATCTCCACCAGGCCATTCAAAATGTGCAATGGTGGCACAAAATGGCTGCTCAATTTGGAGTTGGTTGCGTCACAATATAGAGCGCCTCTATACCCGACATGAAAAGTTAGCATTGTTGCACAAAATGGGTGCCATGTAACATTGAAGTGGGTGCCACTAAAGGTTGAAGCGAAGCAAGTGTAAAGGAGAGTGACTTCAATCATCTATCACCATCACTATATAATATGAAATGTATTAAAATTGGTGATGCCGCCCCCTGCCAACAAACACTCAGTGTTTTTATTGAAGACCGTGGTGGCTGCAGCTCTGTATATTGCTGCAGGATCCTTAGTGCTCCACCTAACATGCTGACCAAACCGCTCGCGCCCGTGTGTCCGCGTATGCATGTTGATTTTGTACCCCCACACCAGACACGATCAGGACACGCAGGTTGAAATATCAAAACAAACTCTGAACCAATTATATTAATTTGGGGACAGCATTAAAAGCATTACACATTTATGGCAATTTAGCTAGCTATATCCTGGGATATAAACATTGGGTTGTTATTTTACCTGAAATGCGCAAGGTCACACACAAGCTGTGTGAAAGTATTCTAGGCAGTTTAGGATGGAAACACTGTTGAGCTATGGTCCATACACACAAAAGCCAGATTCCTGTTTTCAGAGGAGAACCAGATGTGTAATAAATTGAAGTAGGATGTGTGTGTGTGTTCGTGTGTGTGCGTGCGTGTGTGTGATGAAGTAAATTGAAATGAGTTTGTGTAATACTAATGTGATGTTATAAAGAACTGAACTGCGTTCAATGTTAAAACACGTAAGAGTTATTTTGAGTGCAACAGTTACGGGTGGTTGCATGGCTGTTTAGTTACAAAAACACTGTACAGCCCACATGCTTGTTGATCATTGAGATAGCGTTGAGATACGCTGTTTCAAGTGTGTATGTGTGTGTGGCTGCAGTAGTCTCTTTCAAAGTAACCAGGTCATTCACCTAAAGCCACAGGCCCAAGCAAAAATGCTCTGCATCAGTGGTGACCCGTCATTCAGGGCAGTTTTGCCTCTCTTGCATGTCATTTTGGAATTAATGCGTGTCACATATCAGTTTGCAAACTAACAATGTAAACAAAAATATATTTAGTTAATAAAGCCGCATACAAACATGGTCAATATTTTGCTTTATTGAGTAAGGCAGCTCCAAAATGCAGGTGTTTCAGCCTAGTTCAGAGCTTTATGTGGTGGAGGGGCAGCCAGAGGAAAATACAGAGCGTAGGGGTTGGTAATGTTTTCTAGTTGTGCCATGACTGGCTCAGTGTTCAGTCACTCATGGGGGACTGCGTCACTGCAAAATCTACAGGGAGAGCTTGAAAGTTCAAGCCCCCTTGGGTGCTGACATATATTTACATTAGAAGTGCCCATCCAAGAAGGCTCAAGATCATTGGCCACAGATAAAATTACGTCAAATCACGTTATATCTACAGTAGCTTTGATCGGACTGATCATGTCAACATCTTAATTTCAAAATTAGCTAGCAAGCTGGACAAGCAGTCATCGTCATGAATCACGTCAAGAATCTACTGGCAAATCCTTTTCAATCCTTGTTATATGAAGATAAATTATAGATAAAATGTATCAGTGCTCATCGGCCATTGGGATATAGACATTACACAACAAGTTGGAAATTGCAAATTCAACAATAAGGGTTTTGGAAGGAATCAGTTTCTAACTGCAAGCGTTGCAAAGCAATTCCTATTTTGCTTCCCTTGCCTGCTATTCGGTGGAGAGCGTGTGGTCCAAGTCTGGTTTTAAGGGTCTCTTTTCAAAGCTTAAAAGGATAAACATTCACATGCAACACCATGGGCCAGAAAAGGTTGAAGATATTGGCCAACTTCTGCTGCATTCAAAACAACTGCAAACATGTAACTGGGACATCTCAGACTTCAGCGAGTTCAAGACAACAGGGAACTGTTTTTTAAACAAGTTCCGACTGGGAAAATATGTTTTGAACGGTCATCCAACTCGGAATTCCAAGTCGGGAACTCTGGGCTCTTTCTAGAGATCCGAGCTGAAGATCACTGATGTCATGATTCAACCTTGTTTGAGTCCAAAAATGTATTGTATGCTGCTCCATAAATTCTGTAATATGCCAGGGAGATATGAATAATGTAGCTAAGAAAGTATTACTAAGTGTATGTTGTGTAGTAAACTGTTAGTAGCCCATGTGCCTCACACTAATAATTTAGCCCCTTTACCCTACTGTTCTGAAATGGTGGGGCACATGCAACCTACAGCCTGTTTTAGAGAAATGTCATCATCGAATATATTAATTGTCTGCTTATATGCCCCCTTTATTCATCCTACGGTTCTGACTCGGTGTACAGGGTTAATACCGTAAGAAAGAACCATGTTCTGAATTTTGTTGCTGTACATTTAGTTATTTGTACATCTCAATTGTCAGTAGAAACCCCATTTGTTGAAAAGAAAGCTCTCCTGTAGAGACAGCTTTATGTAGGCTCTAACAGTTTGTGGGCACCATTTGTCACTGTTATAGTGCAATTCATGTATTGTTTAGTGTTGTATTGTGTAATGGCTTAGCTGGCATGCAGCTAAAACTTTTTTGCCCTACCAAGATTTACATGCTCTGCATAATGCAATACTAATTAACATATAACAATGTTACAATGTGTCTTTATAACATTATGTAGTGGTGGACGATGTCACTGGGGAGGGGGGGATTCGACAATACTATGAGGCTTACCTTAAATTGAAAAGGATGAATCTCGTTGAGCGAGTGTCTTCTTAGCTTCTTGGTTAAAGTCTTCAACATCCTGAACTTTTACGGATATGGCTTATCTATCTTCACTTAGGTATTTGTGTTGCTGGTGTGAAGCCATGCAACAACTACTTTGAAATGTACAGCAGTTTGCACATTAAAAGGCACAGACTTACTAAAGCAAACAGTAACACACATTCACACACACACAGTCACTCACTCACTCACACACGCACACACACACACAATGATGACAAACTCAACTTTTGTTGAAGAGAATAACCAGCCCCCAATACCAGCCCCCAATACCATAGTTTGTGCAGGTAAATATCTTGACATTAATAGCGGTCGAAATCCGTTATGTGACAGGCTTGATTAAGACTAATTTGAACTAAAACCGACTTCGTTATTGTGCGTTCATTTAGTTTGCTAGCGACGTAGGCAGTCCTGGTAGCTTGTTTCCTAGGTCCCAAATTTATAAACCATAATAGTTTCGACTTTCTCCTCCTCGGCTTTGAAAAAATAATAATTGTAGGAATAGCGCGCGAGCTATGTCGTCCACTTTCCCTCAACTTGCTCACGTTCAGACACGCGCGCGCGCACACACACACACACACACACACACACACACACACACACACACACAAACACAAACACACACAGCCGAATGTGTACGTGTACACGTGTACACACACACACAGAGAGAGAGAATCTACATGCTCTCCTACCAGAACATATTCCAGTTCTCTCGTTCATAGATCCGGATTTTTCATTGGCTATTCCACCGAGTGATGTCATTTTTTTCTCAACAAGGAGAGAGTGGCTGCCTGTTTCTTAAAGCAATATCTTGTTTACTTTGACCGATATCAACCGTATATGTCTATATACGTTCTTTATAAGGATTAAGAATGTAATATATTTCTGCCAATTTTCGTCTATTGGAGAATCATAGAGTTACTTAGATCTGGGAACTCATCAGGATGATGCCGTTCAGGGGCATCATTTATAAACCATGCATATGTACAAAATATACCCCAAAATGTTCTTGCTCCAGTTTTCACGCAAAAGTTTGCATTTATACAAATCTAACTTGATGTGAGAATGTGGTCAGCTTCACTCAAACTTTAGACCATGCACGTCTGCTAGTGGTTGAAATATTGTATTGCAAGCTGGCATGTAAGTATTATGTGTAAATCGTGGATATGATGACAAGTTTATTCATTTAAATTTTTTAACTGGAAACACTAACAATAATGCAGCCTTTTGCCTTTACTGATAAGTCTATGTGTTTTATTTCTTGACTCTAAAATAATAAGACATTGGAATCGTTTTCCTATTTATTTTATTTTCATAACCTTTGCAGAATAAATTCTTCACATTTCCTGGCTCTGTGATGGGTTCATATTCCGTTTGGAGATTTAAAAAAAATAATAATAATAATATATGCATTGCCAGTCAAAAGTATGGACACACTCATTCAAGAGTTTTTCTTTATTTGTACTATTTTCTACATTGTAGAATACTAGTGAAGACATCAAAACTATGAAATAACAAATATGGAATCATGTAGTGACCAAAAAATTGTTAAACAAATCCAAAAATATTTTATATTTAAGATTATTCAAATAACCACACTTTGCCTTGATGACAGCTTTGCACACTCTTGCATATTAAAATAAAACAACTGATACATCACATTTACATATGTTTTCAGACCCTTTACTCAGTACTTTGTTGAAGCACCTTTGGCAGCAATTACAACCTGAAGTTTTCTTGGGTTTGACTCTACAAGCTTGGTACACTTGTATTTAGGGAGTTTCTCCCATTCTTCTCTGCAGATCTTCACAAGCTATGTCAGGTTGGATGGGGATCGTCACTGCACAGCTATTTATCGATCTCTCCAGAGATGTTCGATCGGGTTCAAGTCCGGGCTCTGGCTGGGCCATTCAAGGACATTCAGACTTGTCCCAAAGCCACTCCTGCGTTGTTTTGGTTGTCTGCTGAGGGTTTTGTCCTGTTAGAAGGTGAACCTTCACCCCAGTCTGGGGTCCTGAGTGCTCTGGAGCAGGTTTTCATCAAGGATGTCTCTATACTTTTCTCTGTTCATATTTTCCTCGATCCTGACAAGTCTGCCAGTCCCTGCCACTGAAAAACATCCCCACAGCAAGATGCTGCCAACACCATGCTTCACCATAGGGATGGTGCCAGGTTTCCTCCAGATTTGACGCTTGCCATTCAGGCCAAAGAGTTCAATCTGTGTTTCATCAAACAAGAGAATCTTGTTTCTCATGGTCTGAGAGTTCTTTGGGTGCCCTTTGGCAACTCCAAGCGGCCTGTCATGTGCCTTTTACTGAGGAGTGGCTTCCGTATGGTCACTCTACCATAAAGGTATGAATGGTTGTAGAAACATCTCAAGGATGATGAATGGAAATAGGATGCACTTGAGCTCAATTTCGAGTCTCATAGCAAAGGGGCTGAATACTTATGTAAATCAAGTATTTGTTTATTATTTTTAATCCATTTGCAAACATTTCTTAAAACTTGTTTTCACTTTGTCATTATGGGAAATTGTGTGTAGATTGAATCCATTTTAGAATAAGGCTGTAATGTAGAAAATGTGGAGGGGTCAAGGGGTCTGAATACTTTCTGAATGCTCTGTATGTATAGTTTTTTGTGTGTTCGAGAACAATGGTGTCTAGATGGAATTTGTATTTTTGGATCACCATTATGTTGGTCTTACTGAGATTTACTGTCAGGGCCCAGGTCTGACAGAATCTGTGCAGAAGATCTAGGTGTTGCTGTAGGCCCTCCTTGGTTGGGGACAGAACACAGTAGACATTTGATTCTAGTAGGGTGAGGCCGGGTGCCACAGACTGTTCTAGTGCCCTTGACAATTCGTTGATATATATGTTGAGAGGGTGGGGCTTAAGCTGCATCCATATCTCACCCCACGGCCCTGTGGAAAGAAATGTGTGTTTTTGACAATCCCCCAACAGCACTTTCCATCAATTTGTATTGCAGACCCTCATGCCAAATTGAGGCAAAATCTTTTTTTAAATCAAGAAAGAATTAGAAGACTGCCTTTGTTTTGGTTTGTTTGTCAGTTACGGTGTGCAGGGTGAATACGTAGTCTGTCGTACTGTAACTTGGCAAAAAGCAAATTTGACATTTGACGTTTTCACTGAGGAAATGTACAAGTCTGCTGTTAATGCCCTGGGGCGGCAGGGTAGTCTAGTGGTTAGAGTGTTAGACTAGTAACCGAAAATGTTGCAAGTTCAAATCCCCAAGTTGCAAATCTGTCGTTCTGCCCCTGAAACCACTGTTCCTAGGCCGTTATTGAAAATAAGAATTTGTTCTTAACTGACTTGCCTAGTAAAATAATAATAATGCAGAGGATTTTCCCAAGGTAGCTGTTGATGCATATCCCATGGTAGTTATTGGGGTCAAATTTGTCCCCAATTTTGTGGATTGGGGGTTATCAGTCCTTGGTTACAAATATTGGGGAAGATGCCATAGCTGAGGATGATGTTTAAGTATACACAATATACTTGTTGGTTTAGTGTGTTCAAATGTTACCAGAAGTGGTTAGATTCTATGGATTCTCCAATTGCATTGAGCTGATTTCTTGTGCGCTGTTCCATCTTTTTCCGTAGTGTATTTCTGTCTTGTTTTAGTGATTCACCATAGGGAAGGCATAGACTCAGGTTTTCAGGGTCTATATGTTTTTGGGTGGATAGGTTTCTCAATTTATTTCTTAGGTTTTTGCATTCTTCATCAAACCATTTGTCATTGTTTTTCATTTTCTTAGGTTGTCTGCTTGATATTTTTTGATTTGATAGGTCAAATATACTGTTTAGGATTTATACTGCCAAGTCTACACCTCCACTATTAAAGTGAAATGTTTTGTCTCGGAAGTTGTCTAAAAGTAATTGAATTTGCTGTTGCCTAATTGTTTTTTGGTAGGTATCTACACTACTTTCATTCCATCAATAGCATTGTAATATTGTGCAGTGCCTCATGATTAAATATAGCTCTGTTCAGGTAAACTGTGATTTTGCTGTGACCTGATAAGGGTGTTAGTGGGCTGACTGTGAATGCTCTAAGAGGTTGAGTTGAGGTCAGTGATAATCTACAAGTAATCTACAGTACTACTGCCAAGGGATGAGCTGTAGGTGTACCTACCATAGGAGTCTCCTCAAAGCCTACCATTGACTATGTAAAGACCCAGCGTGCGACAGAGCTGCAGGAGTTGTGACCCATTTTTGTTGGTTGTTTTGTCATAGTTGTGTCTAGGGGGTCATATGGGGGAGGGAATACTGTCACCTCCAGATAGGTGTTTGTCCTCATGTGTAGTGAGAGTGTCAGTTTCTTGTCCGATTCTGGCATTTAGGTCACCACAGACTGTTCCTGGGCCTGGAAATGGTTGATCTCCCCCTCTAGGATAGAAGTCTAGTATAGGGATTTTATTGGGGGGGCCGGGGGATATGTAGCACACATGAGGACATTTGTCTCTGTTGAGATCATTTCCTTGTTCATTTCTAGACAGATGTAAAATGTTCCTGTTTTGACTCATTTAAAATAGTGGGTTAGGTCTGCACTATATCAAATTAGTATACCTCCCGAGTCTCCTATCTGTTTCACACCTGGTAGCTTGGTGGATGGGACTACCAGCTCTCTCTAACCTAGAGGGCAACCAGTGGGTCTGTCTCTTCTATACCATGTTTCTTGTAGGATGACAATTTCTGTATTTCCAATTTATTTGATGAAGTCTGGGATCCTGCTCTTTAGGCCAAAGGCAGATGACCTCAGACCTTGTATAATCTAACGGCACGTTGGGTGCCGGCTCGCATATATCAGAAGAGCCGTATCTATTTATAAAAAATATATATAAAAAAATAAAGATACGAATAATACAAATATTTAAATGAATAGTATTAACTAATTCAAATAACAAAAAAAGAAAATAAATAATATAGGCCTAAATACTCAAGCGCAATAACATTCGTTCTAACTGTCTGCTCAGACGAACAGCCTCACCTGGTGTGCCTGTCATTCAGACACGCAGTGTCAACCAACGAACCAAAGATGCGTGTGGGAGGGCCGAGCCAACTCACTCACAGTCACACACTTAGCAGCCGAGGAGAGAGAGGAAGGACAGCTGTGAAAACAACAGCTGGAAAATGAGTCGGAAGCACAGTAGCATTTGGATGCATTTTAATAATGTGGACAATGTTAGAGCACAGTGTAGACTTTGCCAAAACAAAATCTCACATAAAGCCGGTTCTACGCACAACCTACACCGGCATATGCGAACTGTGCACCCAACTGTGAAGCTAGCTGTAGCGGAGCTTCGAGAAACTAGCGGGCCTGCTAGTGATAGTGGTGGAGCCAGCACCTCCACACGTGGGAAGGTATCCACTCAGTCAAGTAGTCCTACTCCGCGACCCACAGCATATATATATTCTTCGTCTTCTATGGACCAGTTAATGCCAAAGTCTATGTCTGTAGCAAAACAAGGCCAAATTGATATTGCATTGGCTAAAATGATTGCCACCGATTTCCAGACGTTTTCGATCCAATGTCTAAATCCAATGTACAAAATTCCAAGCAGGAAAACCCTTTCAAAATCACTTATTCCACAACTGTACGAGAGCACACAGGCTTCGGGGCGGGAAAGAGTCCAAAAAGCTACTGCAGTTTGTCTTACCACTGACTGCTGGACATCAAGGATAACCACTTCTTACATGTCAGTTACATGTCACTTCATTGAAGATTTGTCTATGTCTAGCTGTCTTCTGGACTGCTTTGAGTTCAGCGACAGACACACCTCAGAGAACTTGGCAGAGGAACTGTTGAGAGAGGACAGAGAATGGCAAGTAGATGGAAAAGTGATCATCCATGTCTTGCCCACACAATCAACCTGACTATAAGAGATACTCTGAAGGTGATGAAGCCCACTGTGGACAAAGTGAAAGCAGCTGTGGAATACACAGTAGGTGCTGAAAAACTCTGGTCTACACAACGCCAGATGGAGATGCCTGAGCTGAGTTCTAAACAAGACTGCACTACAAGGTGGAATTCAACATTTTATATGTTGAAGTGGTTTCTTGAGTCAAAGGATGCCATCATCTCTACCCTGGCCATTGTCAATGCGCCTGTTGATGCTCTGACCCAAGAGGAATGGGATGTGGTGGAGGAGGTGTGAAGAGCTCTGGAACCCCTTGAGCAGGTCACTGTGGAAATCAGTGGAGAAAGGTACAGTAAGCAGTTATTACTACATCATTATTTAATCCAGTATTATACAGTGGGGCAAAAAGTATTTAGTCAGCCACCAATTGTACAAGTTCTCCCACTTAAAAAGATGAGAGAGGCCTGTAATTTTCATCATAGGTACACTTCAACTATGACTGACAAAATTAGAAGAAAAAAATCCAGAAAATCACATTGTAAGATTTTTAATGAATTTATTTGCAAATTACAGGCCTCTCTCATCTTTTTAGTGGGAGAACTTGCACAATTGGTGCCTGACTAAATACTTTTTGCCCCACTGTATATGTATATGAGCAGTAGATGAGAATGTAGTATCAGTAGACAAAACATGAACCTGAACTAATAAGTTACTATTCTCTCTTTTCAGCTATGTGACAGGCTCAAAAATGATACTCCTGTGTAAAGATCTGCAGCGAGCCTCCAGAGAGAAGCAAATAAAACCACAGGACATGTGACAGAGTTGATGGACACCCTATGTTCAGAAAGTTCCACAGAATGGAATATAATCACCTGCTATCAGAAACCGCTGCACTTGACCCCAGGTTTAAGAAGTTAGCCTTCAGTGATGCCAGAGTGATTGAACCTCAGCAGCAGGGAGGGACAGACCCAGCAGTCAGCTGGCTCAGGCACCAGGGCAACAGGAAGAAGAGGGATCAGATGGAGCAGAAGCACCAGCAGTAGTGCCACAAACGTCTGCTGTTTGGATGCTGTTTGACGAGAGAGCAACTGGGGATGCAGCACGAAGGAATCCCTCATCAGATGCCATAATGGCCATAATGGTCCGAACCTATTTGGAGGAGCGCCTCCACCAAAGATCTGCAGATCCTCTGAGCTGGTGGAAGAACAAGGCCTCTGTCTACCCACGGCTTACTAATGTCATAGTGCATAGTGGCCACATCCGTTGAAAACGGGACAAATAATTACTGAGAGAAGAAACTGCATCAGCCCCTCAAGTGAGGCAGCTTGCATTTCTGAATACAAATCTCTCATAAAAGCAAAATATGGTCAACATTGCTGTGTGTTGCTGGTTATAACATGACAATAAAGAAGAGAGAGAAAAGAGGGACCGGTTTAATGTTTTAAGTGGGAAGCTGCAGTTTTGCACATGGTTATTTATTTTTCTTTGATATTGTACAATATTCTATTATGCTGTTCAGATTGTATTCATTTGAATGGTTAGATTTACATGCACTTTGTTTATATATGTTACGGGTGTGTACTGGAGGCGAAGTCAGGTGCAGGAGAGCAGAGTGTAGTTAATTAACAGGCACACTTTTTACTCCGGTGCAAACGAAAGCACACAAGTACATAAACGTGCCCAAAACACGGAACATAAACAAAAGTCTGGCGCGTGACAATACCCACATAACATAAAACAATTTCACACAAAGACATGGAGGGGAACAGAGGGCTAAATACATTCAGTGTGATTAGGGAATGAAAACCAGGTGTGTATGGAACAAGACAAAACAAATGGACATATGAAAAATGGAGCGGCAATGGCTAGAAAGCCAGTGACGTCAATCGCCGAACGCCGCCCAATCAAGGAGAGGGGCCGACTTCGGCGGAAGTCGTGACAATATACATTAAAAAGTTCTACTTTAAATGCAAATGTTTAATAGCATCCTTTTTCATAACAAACCAATGCCTTTTTAAATACACTGTGGTTAAGGTAGAGTATAATTTCTTTTAATAATTTAATTAGAACTTTTTTACATAGTCAATCTATCGCAAACTGTTTGACTTGAAAAAATACACATTTTTTTCAAGAGCCGTTTGGGTGCCAAAAGTGCGTGAGCTGAGCCGAACGAGCCGGCTCACTGAAAAGAGCCAGAATGCCCATCCATCACTACTACCCTGTCACAATAACTCCTCCCTCGCATTTTCATTAATTGTCATGCCAACACTATTAAAAGTGCCCACTATTATATTCTAACTATATAATTAGAATATACATTCTATTCCCATGATTCCAACAGTTGCTTTAAATCGCAAATCAAATTGCAAAATTTTGTTAAAAATAATGCCCAGATTACTTGCCCATATTGTGCAGCCCTAAGTGGCAGTGTGGAAATGATCTCAAATGCAGAAATTGATGAAAATTATGACTTTTGGGGGGTTGAAGTTGAATTGAACAATATAAAACAATCAGAATGGAGAAAGCCCCATTGAAATCACTTAGAATGTATGTGTTGCCACCCTAAGGTCATGCACTACTCATAAAGCACATTTAGAACTTTTATTATAAAACAATATAAAATACTGCCAAATACAGTGCCTTGCGAAAGTATTCGGCCCCCTTGAACTTTGCGACCTTTTGCCACATTTCAGGCTTCAAACATAAAGATATAAAACTGTATTTTTTTGTGAAGAATCAACAACAAGTGGGACACAATCATGAAGTGGAACGACATTTATTGGATATTTCAAACTTTTTTAACAAATCAAAAACTGAACAATTGGGCGTGCAAAATTATTCAGCCCCCTTAAGTTAATACTTTGTAGCACCACATTTTGCTGCGATTACAGCTGTAAGTCGCTTGGGGTATGTCTCTATCAGTTTTGCACATCGAGAGACTGACATTTTTTCCCATTCCTCCTTGCAAAACAGCTCGAGCTCAGTGAGGTTGGATGGAGAGCATTTGTGAACAGCAGTTTTCAGTTCTTTCCACAGATTCTCGATTGGATTCAGGTCTGGACTTTGACTTGGCCATTCTAACACCTGGATATGTTTATTTTTGAACCATTCCATTGTAGATTTTGCTTTATGTTTTGGATCATTGTCTTGTTGGAAGACAACTCTCCGTCCCAGTCTCAGGTCTTTTGCAGACTCCATCAGGTTTTCTTCCAGAATGGTCCTGTATTTGGCTCCATCCATCTTCCCATCAATTTTAACCATCTTCCCTGTCCCTGCTGAAGAAAAGCAGGCCCAAACCATGATGCTGCCACCACCATGTTTGACAGTGGGGATGCTGGTTCAGGGTGATGAGCTGTGTTGCTTTTACGCCAAACATAACGTTTTGCATTGTTGCCAAAAGGTTCAATTTTGGTTTCATCTGACCAGAGCACCTTATTCCACATTTTTGGTGTGTCTCCCAGGTGGCTTGTGGCAAACTTTAAACGACACGTTTTATGGATATCTTTAAGAAATGGCTTTCTTCTTGCCACTCTTCCATAAAGGCCAGATTTGTGCAATATACGACTGATTGTTGTCCTATGGGCAGAGTCTCCCACCTCAGCTGTAGATCTCTGCAGTTCATCCAGAGTGATCATAGGCCTCTTGGCTGCATCTCTGATCAGTCTTCTCCTTGTATGAGCTGAAAGTTTAGAGGGACGGCCAGGTCTTGGTAGATTTGCAGTGGTCTGATACTCCTTCCATTTCAATATTATCGCTTGCACAGTGCTCCATGGGATGTTTAAAGCTTGGGAAATCTTTTTGTATCCAAATCCGGCTTTAAAATTCTTCACAACAGTATCTCGAACCTGCCTGGTGTGTTCCTTGTTCTTCATGATGCTCTCTGCGCTTTTAACGGACCTCTGAGACTATCACAGTGCAGGTGCATTTATACGGAGACTTGATTACACACAGGTGGATTGTATTTATCATCATTAGTCATTTAGGACAACATTGGATCATTCAGAGATCCTCACTGAACTTTTGGAGAGAGTTTGCTGCACTGAAAGTAAAGGGGCTGAATAATTTTGCACGCCCAATTTTTCAGTTTTTGATTTATTAAAAAAAGTTTGGAATATCCAATAAATGTCGTTCCACTTCATGATTGTGTCCCACTTGTTGTTGATTCTTCACAAAAAATACAGTTTTCGCAAGGCACTGTACCTTCATACCGTCAATTTTTATTTTATTTTTTAAATACAGTGACATTTTGGCCATAGATCGCCAAGCCCTAGTGAGAAGGTGTTAAAGTTCACAGTTAGCCATTGCTATGTTTTTTATTAAAACTTTATTTAATCTTTATTTAACTAGGCAAGTCAGTTAAGAACAAATTCTTATTTGACGAGGCCAAACCCTCCCGTAACCCGGACGACGCTGGGCTAATTATGCGCCGCCCTTTGGGACTCCCAATCACAGCCGGTTGTAATACAGCCCAGGATCAAACCCTGGTCTGTAGCAATGCCTCTAGCACTGCAATGCAGTGCCTTAGACCGCTGCTCCACTCAGGAGCCAATGTATATGAAAGATGAAAAGTACCCACGGCAGGTCCACCGGAGCCATGGCCCAGTGGGACACGGGTGCCGGTCCACGTAAGTGGAAACAGAAAAGTCTGAGTCTTTATGGTAAAACACCAAGGTTAATCAGCGTAAGAAATATTCTGTGCCAGTAGATCTATTCATTTACAAATGTATTTTTAAATCTTGCCATGAGAGGGCACTATAAATCCCTTATTTGGGTGAGAATATGTGAGGTCAACAAATGAGGAGCCTCTACAGGGGTGGGCAACTTTTTCTCCTTTCCTAGCAAACACAGCTGATTAATCAGGTTGCATTCGAAACTGAATATCATGATTAGGTGATTATTGGAGTCAGGTGTGTTAGCTGTGACTGGGGCAAAACTGTGACACCAATCAGGCCCTAGAGGACTGGAATTGCCCACCCCTGCCCGGTAGCGGTCTATTGAATGGTAATGTAGATATCGAATATGTTGTAGCTACATTATCAGCTTACAAAATCAATGGATAAACCTGACGTGGATGGAAAATAGCTGTAAAATGCCATATCTTGACACAACTATACAACTACAGTAAAATCATGAACCATTATACATGTTCATGTTATGATGATTTTGTTCACTGTATAGAGTTTGGTTTTGTAAATCATATTACTGAGGAATGTATTAAATGTAGAACGCAGACAATGTCTTAAACTGTTAATTGAAATGCATTCCAGGAAACTACTCCATGAAGCTGGTTGAGAGTGTGCAAAGCTGTCATCAAGACAAAGGGTGGATATTTGAAGAATCTCAAATATAAAATATAATTTGATTTGTTTAACACTTCTTTGGTTATTACATGATTCCAAATGTGTTATTTCATAGTTTTGATGTCTTCACTATTATTCTACAATGTAGAAAATTGTAAAAATAAGGAAAAACCCTTGAATGAGTGGGTGTTCTAAAACTTTTGACCGGTAGTGTATTTCAAAATATCTAGTGGTCATCATCATACATTTACAGCATTACTCATACAGTAAAACTAGTATTTTTAGCAGACATCATGCCTTTACAGTTCATGATCTGGTCAAACAAGTTATCTGTACACAATGTAGACACTCTTGTCCAGAGCAACTTATGGTAGTGAGTACATACATGTTCATTCGTAATTTCATTGAAATGACTTGGAAACATTGTTGATTCAACCAATGTGTTCCCAGAGGTACCCTATGCTTGACATAACCTTAAACTGTATGGCTGTATAAGCACAACAAACATCTCTTTTAGAACGAGCAAGTGTTATTCAAAAGGCATGTTGCACAGATCATTGTCAAATCTGAAGAATACGGGACAAATGGCAGGAACACACGGAATGATGATGTCAACACTTTCCTCCTTCACTCTCATCAGTTTTGTTTGACAGTGCTAAAATAGCTGATGACAAAGACTCAGCTTGACCTCGCCTTGGTGTAATTTCTGTCACGTCCACTTCTCTCCACCCTTGCCCACTGTCCCACAGGCGGAAAGCGTGGGCCATCTGCGTTGGAAAGAGTCTGCTTTTAGAAAGCCTGGATGCTATTTACTCACTCACATTTCAATAACAGGCAGACTTACGCAATGCCGCTCTCACGCTCTCTCTCCACAGAGAAGTATAATTGTTTACACAATAGTGTACTCGGCCAAAGGCAGTGTGGTGGAGACTGTGGACTTACAGGAAGCAAAATAGTCAAATACAGATTTTGAATACGCTCCTCAACATCAGGCTTGAAAAGTATTACATTTCATATCAAGATGAAGTATTTTCCCATGGTGAAATACTGAGCAAATTAGTAGGCTTACAACAATGGAATATATACGTATTTGTAAAGCTGAATGTCCTAAGATATCAAATTGTCATGTTTTGTCTTATATTGTCTTGTCATTTTGCTTTTCCCTCTGTTCGTTTTCCCCCTGCTGGTCTTTTTAGGTTCGTTCCCCTTTTTCTCTCTCCCTTCCTCTCTCTCTTCTCTCTATCGTTCCGTTCCTGCTCCCAGCTGTTCCTATTCCCCTAATCATCATTTAGTCTTCCCACACCTGTTCCCTATCTTTTTCCCTGATTAGAGTCCCTATTTCTCCCCTTGTTTTCCGTTTCTGCCCTGTCGGATCCTTGTCTATTGTTCACCGTGCTGTGTCTGTGTATCGCCCTGTCGTGTCGTGTTTCCCTCAGATGCTGCGTGGTGAGCAGGTGTCTGAGTCTGCTACGTTCAGGTGCCTTCCCGAGGCAACCTGCAGTTCATGATCGAGTCTCCAGTCTGTTCTCGTCATTACGAGTGGAATTGTGCTTTATGATTGTATATTTACTTTACTGGATTAAAGACTCTGTTTTCGCCAAGTCGCTTTTGGGTCCTCATTCACCTGCATAACAGAAGGATCCGACCAAAGAATGGACCCAGCGACTACAGACGCTCGTAACACTGCCGTCGAGATCCAAGGAGCCATGCTCGGCAGACACGAGCAGGAATTGTCTGCTGCTCGCCATGCCGTGGAGAACCTGGCCGCTCAGGTTTCCGACCTCTCTGGACAGTTCCAGAGTCTTCGTCTCGTGCCACCTGTTACTTCCTGGCCTGCCGAGCCTCCGGAACCTAGGGTTAATAACCCACCTTGCTACTCCGGGCAGCCCACGGACTGCCGCTCCTTTCTCACCCAGTGTGATATTGTGTTCTCTCTCCAACCCAACACATACTCTAGAGAGAGAGCTCGGGTTGCTTACGTCATTTCACTCATTACTGGCCGGGCTCGAGAGTGGGGCACAGCTATCTGGGAGGCAAGGGCTGATTGCTCTAACAATTACCAGAACTTTAAAGAGGAGATGATTCGGGTTTTTGACCGTTCAGTTTTTGGTAGGGAGGCTTCTAGGGCCCTGGCTTCCCTATGCCAAGGTGATCGATCCATAACGGATTACTCTATTGAGTTTCGCACTCTTGCTGCCTCTAGTGAGTGGAACGAGCCGGCGCTGCTCGCTCGTTTTCTGGAGGGACTCCACGCAGTGGTTAAAGATGAGATTCTCTCCCGGAAGGTTCCTTCAAGTGTGGACTCTTTGATTGCTCTCGCCATCCGCATAGAACGACGGGTAGATCTTCGTCACCAGGCTCGTGGTAGAGAGCTCGGGTCAACGGTGTTTCCCTGCTCCGCATCGCAACCATCTCCCTCCTCTGGCTCAGAGACTGAGCCCATGCAGCTGGGAGGTATTCGCATCTCGACTAAGGAGAGGGAACCGCCTGTGCCTCTATTGCGGACTTGCTGGACATTTTGTTAATTCATGTCCAGTAAAAGCCAGAGCTCATCAGTAAGCGGAGGGCTACTGGTGAGCGCTACTACTCAGGTCTCTCCATCTAGATCCTGTACTACTTTGTCGGTCCATCTACGCTGGACCGGTTCGGGTGCTACATGCAGTGCCTTGATAGACTCTGGGGCTGAGGGTTGTTTCATGGACGAAGCATGGGCTCGGAAACATGACATTCCTTTCAGAGAGTTAGACAAGCCTACGCCCATGTTCGCCTTAGATGGTAGTCATCTTCCCAGTATCAGATTTGAGACACTACCTTTAACCCTCACAGTATCTGGTAACCACAGTGAGACTATTTCTTTTTTGATTTTTCGTTCACCTTTTACACCTGTTGTTTTGGGTCATCCCTGGCTAGTATGTCATAATCCTTCTATTAATTGGTCTAGTAATTCTATCCTATCCTGGAACGTTTCTTGTCATGTGAAGTGTTTAATGTCTGCCATCCCTCCCGTTTCTTCTGTCCCCACTTCTCAGGAGGAACCTGGCGATTTGACAGGAGTGCCGGAGGAATATCATGATCTGCGCACGGTCTTCAGTCGGTCCCGAGCCAACTCCCTTCCTCCTCACCGGTCGTATGATTGTAGTATTGATCTCCTTCCGGGGACCACTCCTCCTCGGGGTAGACTATACTCTCTGTCGGCTCCCGAACGTAAGGCTCTCGAGGATTATTTGTCTGTGTCTCTTGACGCCGGTACCATAGTGCCTTCTTCCTCTCCGGCCGGGGCGGGGTTTTTTTTTGTTAAGAAGAAGGACGGTACTCTGCGCCCTGCGTGGATTATCGAGGGCTGAATGACATAACGGTTAAGAATCGTTATCCGCTTCCCCTTATGTCATCAGCCTTCGAGATTCTGCAGGGAGCCAGGTGCTTTACTAAGTTGGACCTTCGTAACGCTTACCATCTCGTGCGCATCAGAGAGGGGGACGAGTGGAAAACGGCGTTTAACACTCCGTTAGGGCATTTTGAGTACCGGGTTCTGCCGTTTGGTCTCGCCAATGCGCCAGCTGTTTTTCAGGCATTAGTTAATGATGTTCTGAGAGACATGCTGAACATCTTTGTTTTTGTCTATCTTGACGATATCCTGATTTTTTCTCCGTCACTCGAGATTCATGTTCAGCACGTTCAACGTGTTCTACAGCGCCTTTTAGAGAATTGTCTCTACGTAAAGGCTGAGAAGTGCTCTTTTCATGTCTCCTCCGTTACTTTTCTCGGTTCCGTTATTTCCGCTGAAGGCATTCAGATGGATTCCGCTAAGGTCCAAGCTGTCAGTGATTGGCCCGTTCCAAGGTCACGTGTCGAGTTGCAGCGCTTTCTAGGTTTCGCTAATTTCTATCGGCGTTTCATTCGTAATTTCGGTCAAGTTGCTGCCCCTCTCACAGCTCTTACTTCTGTCAAGACGTGTTTTAAGTGGTCCGGTTCCGCCCAGGGAGCTTTTGATCTTCTAAAAGAACGTTTTACGTCCGCTCCTATCCTCGTTACTCCTGACGTCACTAGACAATTCATTGTCGAGGTTGACGCTTCAGAGGTAGGCGTGGGAGCCATTCTATCCCAGCGCTTCCAGTCTGACGATAAGGTTCATCCTTGCGCTTATTTTTCTCATCGCCTGTCGCCATCTGAACGCAACTATGATGTGGGTAACCGCGAACTGCTCGCCATCCGCTTAGCCCTAGGCGAATGGCGACAGTGGTTGGAGGGGGCGACCGTTCCTTTTGTCGTTTGGACAGACCATAAGAACCTTGAGTACATCCGTTCTGCCAAACGACTTAATGCTCGTCAAGCTCGTTGGGCGTTGTTTTTCGCTCGTTTCGAGTTTGTGATTTCTTACCGTCCGGGTAGCAAGAACACCAAGCCTGATGCCTTATCCCGTCTTTTTAGTTCTTCTGTGGCTTCTACTGATCCCGAGGGGATTCTTCCTTATGGGCGTGTTGTCAGGTTGACAGTCTGGGGAATTGAAAGACAGGTTAAGCAAGCACTCACGCACACTGCGTCGCCGCGCGCTTGTCCTAGTAACCTTCTTTTTGTTCCTGTTTCCACTCGTTTGGCTGTTCTTCAGTGGGCTCACTCTGCCAAGTTAGCTGGTCATCCCGGTGTTCGAGGCACTCTTGCGTCTATTCGCCAGCGCTTTTGGTGGCCGACTCAGGAGCGTGACACGCGCCGTTTCGTGGCTGCTTGTTCGGACTGTGCGCAGACTAAGTCAGGTAACTCTCCTCCTGCCGGTCGTCTCAGACCGCTCCCCATTCCTTCTCGACCATGGTCTCACATCGCCCTAGACTTCATTACCGGTCTGCCTTTGTCTGCGGGGAAGACTGTGATTCTTACGGTTGTCGATAGGTTCTCTAAGGCGGCACATTTCATTCCCCTCGCTAAACTTCCTTCCGCTAAGGAGACGGCACAAATCATCATCGAGAATGTGTTCAGAATTTATGGCCTCCCGTTAGACGCCGTTTCAGACAGAGGCCCGCAATTCACGTCACAGTTTTGGAGGGAGTTCTGTCGTTTGATTGGTGCGTCCGTCAGTCTCTCTTCCGGGTTTCATCCCCAGTCTAACGGTCAAGCAGAGAGGGCCAATCAGACGATTGGTCGCATACTACGCAGCCTTTCTTTCAGAAACCCTGCGTCTTGGGCAGAACAGCTCCCCTGGGCAGAATACGCTCACAACTCGCTTCCTTCGTCTGCTACCGGGTTATCTCCGTTTCAGAGTAGTCTGGGTTACCAGCCTCCTCTGTTCTCATCCCAGCTTGCCGAGTCCAGCGTTCCCTCCGCTCAAGCGTTTGTCCAACGTTGTGAGCGCACCTGGAGGAGGGTGAGGTCTGCACTTTGCCGTTACAGGGCACAGACTGTGAGAGCCGCCAATAAACGTAGGATTAAGAGTCCTAGGTATTGTTGCGGCCAGAGAGTGTGGCTTTCCACTCGCAACCTTCCTCTTACGACAGCTTCTCGTAAGTTGACTCCGCGGTTCATTGGTCCGTTCCGTGTCTCCCAGGTCGTCAATCCTGTCGCTGTGCGACTGCTTCTTCCGCGACATCTTCGTCGCGTCCATCCTGTCTTCCATGTCTCCTGTGTCAAGCCCTTTCTTCGCACCCCCGTTCGTCTTCCCTCCCCCTCCCGTCCTTGTCGAGAGCGCACCTATTTACAAGGTACGTAGGATCATGGACATGCGTTCTCGGGGACGGGGTCACCAATACTTAGTGGATTGGGAGGGTTACGGTCCTGAGGAGAGGAGTTGGGTTCCGTCTCGGGACGTGCTGGACCGTTCACTTATTGATGATTTCCTCCGTTGCCGCCAGGATTCCTCCTCGAGTGCGCCAGGAGGCGCTCGGTGAGTGGGGGGTACTGTCATGTTTTGTCTTATATTGTCTTGTCATTTTGCTTTTCCCTCTGTTCGTTTTCCCCCTGCTGGTCTTTTTAGGTTCGTTCCCCTTTTTCTCTCTCCCTTCCTCTCTCTCTTCTCTCTATCGTTCCGTTCCTGCTCCCAGCTGTTCCTATTCCCATTTTAATCAGTCATTTAGTCTTCCCACACCTGTTCCCTATCTTTTTCCCTGATTAGAGTCCCTATTTCTCCCCTTGTTTTCCGTTTCTGCCCTGTCGGATCCTTGTCTATTGTTCACCGTGCTGTGTCTGTGTATCGCCCTGTCGTGTCGTGTTTCCCTCAGATGCTGCGTGGTGAGCAGGTGTCTGAGTCTGCTACGTTCAGGTGCCTTCCCGAGGCAACCTGCAGTTCATGATCGAGTCTCCAGTCTGTTCTCGTCATTACGAGTGGAATTGTGCTTTATGATTGTATATTTACTTTACTGGATTAAAGACTCTGTTTTCGCCAAGTCGCTTTTGGGTCCTCATTCACCTGCATAACACAAATATATACTTTACCTTCCATCAGATGCCAAAATAAGTATCTTAACACTTCCAGATATCATATCCACTTTTTAAAGCTTTCAAATGCTAGATACCCACTTTGTCAAACAGATACCCAATGCCCTCTGTACCAGTCTCACAATGCCTATTGATATTGGCCTAAACTAGACCTTGCATTTAGCACACTGTGTGTAATGACAGTATCTGACATCAGAGGAAGTGAACTCATCTTGGCCTGAGGGTGTGCGTGGGTGATCTACTAACTGTTCCCCCCAAAATAACAGAAATAATATGTATGACTGAGGGTATGTGGGTCAGGTGATGATGATCATCCTTACCTCATGAAATCATAGGGGAAACTAACTTCAAAAATACTAGTACTGCTTTTCCAACCACGGTAAAGTAATTCTAGTAAAGTCCCTTTAGTAAAGTCCTTATTATGTTTTATTATTATATTTGTGGATAAAAATTGCAACTCTGTGTATGAGAATCAAATATAATTGTGTGTTTGTGTAAATGTTTAAATGTACATGGATTATGGGTAAAATCTTTGTCTATATATTCTGTCTGTATATTATGTTTATTGTGCAATATTTCACCAGGTCAAATTCGTGGTCGTAAATATACTTGGTAAATACCGTCTTCAAGAGAGCGAGAGTTGCACCCCTTCTGAAAAAACCTACACTCGATCCCTCCGATGTTAACAACTACAGACCAGTATCCCTTCTTTCTTTCTCTCCAAAACTCTTGAACGTGCCGTCCTTGGTCAGCTCTCCCGCTATCTCTCTCAGAATGACCTTCTTGATCCAAATCAGTCAGGTTTCAAGACTAGTCATTCAACTGAGACTGCTCTTCTCTGTATCACGGAGGCGCTCCGCACCGCTAAAGCTAACTCTCTCTCCTCTGCTCTCATCCTTCTAGACCTATCGGCTGCCTTCGATACTGTGAACCATCAGATCCTCCTCTCCACCCTCTCCGAGTTGGGCATCTCTGGCGCGGCCCACGCTTGGATTGCGTCCTACCTGACAGGTCGCTCCTACCAGGTGGCGTGGCGAGAATCTGTCTCCTCACCACGCGCTCTCACCACTGGTGTCCCCCAGGGCTCTGTTCTAGGCCCTCTCCTATTCTCGCTATACACCAAGTCACTTGGCTCTGTCATAACCTCACATGGTCTCTCCTATCATTGCTATGCAGACGACACACAATTAATCTTCTCCTTTCCCCCTTCTGATGACCAGGTGGCGAATCGCATCTCTGCATGTCTGGCAGACATATCAGTGTGGATGACGGATCACCATCTCAAGCTGAACCTCGGCAAGACGGAGCTGCTCTTCCTCCCGGGGGAAGGACTGCCCGTTCCATGATCTCGCCATCACGGTTGACAACTCCATTGTGTCCTCCTCCCAGAGTGCTAAGAACCTTGGCGTGATCCTGGACAACACCCTGTCATTCTCAACTAACATCAAGGCGGTGGCCCGTTCCTGTAGGTTCATGCTCTACAACATCCGCAGAGTACGACCTTGCCTCACACAGGAAGCGGCGCAGGTCCTAATCCAGGAACTTGTCATCTCCCGTCTGGATTACTGCAACTCGCTGTTGGCTGGGCTCCCTGCCTGTGCCATTAAACCCCTACAACTCATCCAGAACGCCGCAGCCCGTCTAGTGTTCAACCTTCCCAAGTTCTCTCACGTCACCCCGCTCCTCCGCTCTCTCCACTGGCTTCCAGTTGAAGCTCGCATCCGCTACAAGACCATGGTGCTTGCCTACGGAGCTGTGAGGGGAATGGCACCTCAGTACCTCCAGGCTCTGATCAGGCCCTACACCCAAATAAGGGCACTGCGTTCATCCACCTCTGGCCTGCTCGTCTCCCTACCACTGAGGAAGTACAGTTCCCGCTCAGCCCAGTCAAAACTGTTCGCTGCTCTGGCTCCCCAATGGTGGAACAAACTTCCTCACGACGCCAGGACAGCGGAGTCAATCACCACCTTCCGGAGACACCTGAAACCCCACCTCTTTAAGGAATACTTAGGATAGGATAAAGTAATCCTTCTCACCCCCTCCCCCTTAAAATATTTAGATGCACTATTGTAAAGTGGCTGTTCCACTGGATGTCATAAGGTGAATGCACCAATTTGTAAGTCGCTCTGGATAAGAGCGTCTGCTAAATGACTTAAATGTAAATGTAAATAAAGGTGACTCTGATTATAGCCTAGACACACAAATACATTCTTATGAATCAGAACATTCCAACATATACTACTACATCACCTGTAACTTGATGTATCTGTTTTTGTTCAGGAGGCACCATTTTCCCCATTATCAGCATTATCCTGTTCTAACCTTCTAAACTGTATTTAAACTTTATTCCATATAAGTGGAATTTGAAAGTTGTGGTGCATGTCATGTCCAGTGGCATTTGGGAATGGAACCTTGAGTCACATCCCAGAATTCTTCACAAATCAAGTATAAGCATGCTTTCACCATCCCTTCCCATGGCCCAGGAACTGATGAGTGATTGGCCAATACTATTTCTTTGTACTGTTTGTATGTGTGTGTGTTTACCAGATCAGTATGACCTTCTCTTTGATGGTACGATGGAATACAGGTTAGTGGTCTCCTCTGGGAGTTGCAGCACACAGACACACGGACACATGCATGTACAGTACATGCACACACACACACAAACGTGTGTGAATTAAGATGGCACCGTACTGTATGGCTAACGTCTTGAGAGCGCCGACCCAACTTGGCTATTTTGGGATTATTTTGCAGTTTTTAAAAACTTTTTTTGCACAAAATGTATCCACTATTATTTCTTATAATCAACAAAAAGTTTAAACATCAGATCGGCAGTTACTCACCTCAATTTCAGCTTCAACTTTGACTTAGACTCTTCAGCCCTGGGCTCTTAAGGTACCTCCGATCCAATCTTCGGGCTACCCAAGAGCAAACGCCGGCAAAAAGAGGCAAGAGATCGGGCATCCTGTTGAGACTAAGGCGAAGGGAACCACTTTCCTCCAATAATAAGATGGATGACCGGGACTCTTGTCATTTTGAGATCATCATTTTTTCTGAAACATGGTTTTGGACAAGATACCCGATATGGCTATCCATCACGTGTCTTAGTGACACATCATTGAAATCAACGGCAACAAGAAATGCAGCCTCCGGGTGCATGGTTTCCTTGTACAGTTCGTTAAGTGCCAGCTTGTTGTTGTTGTCCTCATATACAGCAGTCACGATAACAGATTAGAACTCTCTCGGGAGGTAAAAGGATCGATTCTTCATTCTCTGAATGGACAGGTAATTGGATTTAGGGAAATTCAGAGGAGGAGAGGTATGTCTCTTCATTAACAACAGATGGTGTGTAGACTCAAGCGTAGTGGAAATCTAAACCTATTGTTCACCCGTCTTGGAATACTGACGGTCGACCCTTTTACCTCCCGGGAGAGTTTTCATTAGTTATCGTGACTGCTGCATATCAGGACAACAACAACAACAATATGGCACTTAATGAACTGTACAAGGAAACCATGCACCCGGAAGGCTGCATTTCTTGTTGCCGTTGATTTCAATTATGGGTCACTAAGACACACAAAGCCCAACTTCTATCAACACGTCTCCTTCACCACTAGGGGCAATAAAGTCCTAAACCACAGTTACTCAACCCAAAGGAAGCATACAAGGCCCTCCCCTCGTCCCCACTTTGGCAAATCAGATCATGTCTCTATACTCCTGCTTCCTGTTTAAAAACAGCTGACAGGCATCTTCGCGGTCATGTTCAACCTCTCGTTGTCCCAGTCTGTAATCTCCACATGTCTCAAACTGACCACCATCATTCCAGTTCCAAAGAACTCAAAGGCTACCTGCCACAATGACTACCACCCTGTAGCACTAACATCTCTAATCATGAAGTGCTTTGAAAGAATGGTCATGGCAAACATCACCTC
This sequence comes from Oncorhynchus gorbuscha, assembly GCF_021184085.1. Lineage (NCBI taxonomy): Eukaryota > Metazoa > Chordata > Actinopteri > Salmoniformes > Salmonidae > Oncorhynchus > Oncorhynchus gorbuscha. The sequence continues at coordinate 52,741,350 of NC_060182.1, read as the reverse complement.
CATCATCCCAGACACCCTAGACCCACTCCAATTTGCATACCACTCCAACAAATCTACAGATGATGCCATCTCTAACGCACTCTACACTGCCCTTTCCTACTTGGACAAGAGGAATACCTTTGTGAGAATGCTGTTCATCGACTACAGCTCAGCGTTCAACACCATAGTGCCCTCCAAACTCGTCACCAAGCTTGGACCCTGGGACTGAACACCTCCCTCTGCAACTGGATCCTGGACTTTCTGACGGGCTGACCTCAGGTGGATAGAGTGGGCAACAACACCTCTGCCATGCTGACCCTCAACACGGGCGCCCCCTTAGGGGTGTGTGCCTAGCACCCTCCTGTATAACCACAACTCCAACGCCATCATCAAGTTTGTTGACGACACAATAGTAGTAGGCCTGACCACCAACGGCGATGACACAGCCTACAAGGAGGAGGTCAGAGAACTGTCAGTTTGGGGGGGGGGGGGTGCAATTGCTTCAAGATCCTTGGTGTCCACATCACTGAGGACTTAACATGGTCCTCTCACACAAGAACAGTCATGAAGAAGGCACGGCAACGCCTCTTCTCTCTCAGGAGGCTGAAATGATTTGGAATAGCCCCTCAGATCCTCAGTAACATTTACAGCTGCACCATTGAGAGCATCCTGTCTGGTTGTATCACCGTCTGGTACGGCAACTACACCACCCTTTGACCAGAAGGCCCTACAGAAGGTGATGCTTACGGCCCAGCACATCACTTGGAGCGAGCTCCCAGCTATCCAGGACAATACATGCCAGGCGGTGATTGAGAAAGGCCCCCAAAATTTACCAAGACTCCAGCCACGTGAGACATGGACTGTTCTCCATGCTCCCATCTGGCAGGCGGTTCCGGTGCATCATGGCTCAGACAACAGACTCCTAAACAGCTTCTATCCCCTGGCCGTAAGACTGTTAAATTGCTTACAACTACTGCTCTCCCTCTCTAACAGACTATCCCCACTGACTCTAGGCCCATCCACATGTCTCTACCCACTCAGACAACCTACGCCGCTGCTAAAATTATTATTGATTATATGTGTTACTCCATTACGCTGCTGTCCATTGATTATTGATTGTCATTACCATTCGTATTTATCTATTTGTTCTGCTACTGGTCACTATTACTCCTGTTTACATGTATATATTACCATTATTATATTAGCATAAGTATTTATATATTCCTCATGCCAGTCACTTTTTATGTGTAAGGTACTGGCACTGACCTGTATATACTTGCATTATCATGTTTCTAACTCACATCGTAGTTCTTATGTGGTTTTTAGAAACATTTTATTCTATTTTCTATATTATTAGTATTATCACATTGTTGGGAAAGAGATCTCAACAAAATGAGGGTAGACGAGGGTAGACAATTTCCTTTCAGAATCAATAGATGGCAGCAAAGTATTGCACCAATCTGCATTAAAGATTTCTTTGTGTTTTATATATATTTCCACACTATGAGGTTGGAATAATACTGTGAAACGGTGACCATTATGATAATGTACTTTTAGTGTAAGAGCTGTTTGATTGGAAGGAGGTTTTGCTTTCAATGGTGACATCACCATGCAGTACATTTGTTAATAGACCAATAAGAAGAAGAGTTCCAAACCTCTCTGCCAATAACAGCTCATTTTCAAAATTATTGCTTGAGAAATTGCTCTTGTTATGAAGCTATTTTTGTTTCTTTTCAACTTTTTCATGGAAAACTATCACAGTAAGGTACTTAATTCTTATCCAGAAAGGATTTGATATTGAGATAAGAACGGCTGCATTGAACCTTTAAAACAAGTTCTCCATGTTGGCATGTAAGTGCAATCATAGAACTGCATAAATGTTTTGAGGTATGAGACAATTAATGAAATGTTATCGTTAACATAACTTTGAATACTGTGTTTCTCAGTATTGTTATTGGGCAAACGTCAATGTGTTCAAGCTTTGATTAAGAGTCCTAAACACTTTTTTTTTTTTTTTAATTCCCTCCGCATTTGTGATAGCAATGCAGGTTTTCACTCTTCCTAACAACTTATTATACGATTTTGAAAGATGTCTCCACAATGTTTCAAGTCCTAGAACAAGTCCAATAAATGGGTACATGGCATTCATAGAACATAAGGTCCCACTGAAACCATTTTATATTATGAGAAAGAGAAAAACATTCCAAAAACATTCTCTCCACGAGAGAGAGACAGAGAGAGACAGAGAAGGACAGAAGGGAGAAAGACAGATGGGATACACAGTAGAGATATAACGATTTTAAAAAGCAAGAGGGAAGAGGGAAAGAGCAAAGGAAGTAAGGAGAGAGAGAGAGGATACGATACAGTGTACAGTGTGAAAAGAGTGGTGCAGCCCTCACTGAGCGGAAGGACGCCTCAGCTCATGCAGACGAACCCCACTGACTGGCTGACTAATGCCTGCCGAGATCAATGGAGGCAGGGGGCTCAGGGTGCTACTTCCTGCACAACATTGCCATTGGCATAATAGCCGGGTTGCTAGGCGACCAGTCACATGGAAACAGAAGGTGTCACTCGTTACATCAGCGCTGAATTTAGCAAATAGCAAAATAGCTCTCATACTGTCAGGGGAGGGTCCGAGGTACTAAAGATAGTCGCTGAAGCAAGGTGCAGAGGGATGGAGGGGGAGAGAGGATGGAGGGATGCTGGAGGCTGAGTTTAATATAAAGGTTTGCCCAGTTGCTTTGGAGACCCTGTTAGTCCATTTAGGTTTATGTAAGGTGACTGTAAGGCTAGCATGGCCACGAAAGGCCAGCAAGGACTTGAAAGATTTGGTTATTCAGCAAGAAATATTTTAAAGCCCTACTACTCTTGTTTCCTTTGTTCATTATCTCAGTCCCATCCACCTACTTATAGTGTATCTTCCCCTTTTTCTCTCAACCCTAAATTCCCCCTTAATCATGAATCACCCCCCCCCCCTCTTTCTTCCTTCTCTCTTTCCCTCTTCCCTGCTGAGTTTGTATCTCTCTCTCTCTACTGTACTTCATATCGCTCTCTTTCTTTCTCTCCCTCCCCCTCTTCTGTCCCCCCCCTGCCACCCACCGCCTCCACGCTCCCACCCCCCTTATCCCTCCCTGGCTTGTAGGCTGTAGGCAGCAGCGGATTGCGGCGGCCCACTCAGCCCTCTCAGGGAGCAGAAGGCCGTCCACTCCCACTCGGTCTCTGCGTCATGGAACAGAGAGCCCTCAGAGATGACACCGAACAGATGGAGGAAGAAGAACACACCGTCTCTCCATTGATTGAACCACAGATATGTCCTAAATGGCACCCAATTCCCTATTTAGTGCACTACCTTTCACCAGAGCTCTACTGGACTCCCTACTGGGCCCCCATATAGTGCACTAGCTTTGACCAGAGCCTTTTGTGCCCTGGTCAAAAGTATTGCACTATATGGCTCATTCTTCAGAAGTGGTGCAAATTGGGGGTTGGAAAACAATTATAATTTGTAGAGTACAGTACAGTACAGTAGAGCACAGTACAGTAGAGCACAATACAGTAGAGCACAGTACAGTAGAGCACAGTAGAGTAGAGTGCAGTACAGTAGAGCACAGTACAGTAGAGCACAGTATAGTAGAGTACAGTACAGTAGAGCACAGTAGAGTAGAGTACAGTACAGTACAGTACAGTAGAGTACAGTACAGTAGAGTACAGTACAGTAGAGTACAGTACATTACAGTAGAGTACAGTACAGTACAGTAGAGCACAGTACAGTAGAGTAGAGTACAGTACAGTACAGTAGAGCACAGTACAGTAGAGTACAGTACATTACAGTAGAGTACAGTACAGTAGAGTAGAGTACAGTAGAGCACAGTACAGTAGAGCACAGTATAGTAGAGTACAGTAGAGCACAGTACAGTAAATTATTATACAGTAGAGTAGAGCACAGTACAGTAGAGTACAGAATAGCACAGTACAATAGAGCACTGTACAGTAGAGTACGGTACAGTACAATAGAGCACTGTACAGTAGAGTACAGTAGAGCACATTATCGCGGTCTATGTTTTGGCCAAATAGATGTCAATGTTTGGGTTCTTGGAGCCCCCCGGCTGGCTATGCATATTAGTTAATACTCTACACTTTTTCCTGAAGTGTGCACTTGTCCACTATCCACATGGTGGTCCTCTGTAGCTCAGCTGGTAAAGCATGGTGCATGCAACTTTCAAATGGAGATAGCCTCAATGGAGCTACCCATGCTGTCACAGACGCCTTAATGGCACAAATACAAAAATACAAAGATGAGACCTCTATGGTGTCAATTGTTTTCGGGTTGGACAATTTTGACTAATTTTGGACTTAGCTATAGCTAACATATTTACATTTACATCATTTAGCAGACACTCTTATCCAGAGCATCTTCCTCATCCGTGCCTTGGAAACAAAGTCCATTGTGGACACATTTTGGGGCGGCAGGTAGCCCAGTAGTTAGAGCGTTGGGCCAGTAACCGAAAGGTTTCTGGATCGAATCCCGAGCTGACAAGGTAAACATCTGTTGTTCTGCCCCTGAACAAGGCAGTTAACACACTGTTCCCTGGGTTGTCATTGTAAATACGCTGTCATTGTAAATAAGAATGTGTTCTGAACTGACTTGCCTAGTTAAATAAACATTTTTTTAAATTACAGGAGCAATTAGGGTTAAGTGCCTGGCACATGGACACATTTTTTCTCACCTTGGGGCTTGGATATTCGAACCAGTGACCTTTCAGTTACTGGCCCAACGCTCTTACCTGCCACCCCATAGCCATATGGCTGGCTATCTTTTATTTGGACAGATGTATTGTACATCCCAGCAAACATATCTTCTAGTCCAAAAACCTTACTTTACATATTTCTTGAAATATTATATGTTCAGTTGTGACACTTCTAAAAAATACTTTACTTTACTCGCTGACATTTCTGTAAAATGCTGGAAGACAGACTATTCACCAAGTTGGAGAGAGGTGCAATCCCATCACCTGGTGATATTTGTAGGGTTGTGGCTGAAGGCACAAGGGAGAGGGGGGGCTGCAATTTTCAACATTTCTGTAGAATCCCCCATATCTGAAATAGGGTACCATTTGGAATGCATCCATAACCACTTATTAGGACCACTATATACATAAGCAAGGCCATACCCCTTACCTCAAAGAGAAAGACAGAGTTTGATTTTAAAAGAAGACCCCACACATCTGTGCGGTGGTTAACTGGAACATCAATTGATGATGGAATGTTTTGAGGGTAACATCTGGACTTGAATCCGATTGGAGATGGAGAAATTATAGAGTGGAGATGGAAAGTTATACATGGAACAGATGCACTTGCTTTAGTTATTCAACAATTTATGCTTTCTTTCAAAATGTCATTCTTCCACTTCCCCCCTTGTGGCAGGACCATGCTTATTTACTAAACAAAAATGGAAATGCAACATGCAACAAATTTCAAAGATTTTACTGAGTTTCTGGTCACATGAGGAAATCAGCCTATTGACATCAATTCATTAGGGCCTAATCTATGGATTTCACATGACTGGGAATATATTTATGCATCTGTTGGTCACAGATACCTTAAAAGAAATGGGCCTCACAATGGGCTTCATGGTCTCGTCACGGTATTTCTGTGCATGAAAATTGCCATTGATAAAATGCAATTGTGTTCATTGTCCGTAGATTATACCTGCCCATACCAGAACCCTACCGCCACCAGGGGGCACTCTGTTCACAACGTTGACATCAGCAAACCGGGAGGCCAGTTGGACCTACTGCCAAATTCTCTAAAATGATGTTGGAGGCGGCTTACAGTAGAGAAATTAACATTAAATTATCTGGCAACAGCTCTGGTGGACATTCCTGCAATCAGTATGCCAATTGCAAGCTCCCTCAAAACTTTAGACATCTGTGGCATTGTGTTGTGTAACAAAACTGCACATTTAAGAGTGGCCTTTTATTGTCCCCCAGCACAAGGTGCACCTGTGTAATGATCATTCTTTTTCATCAGCTTCTTGATATGCCACACCTGTCAGGTGATTGGATTATCTTGCCAAAGGAGAAATGCTCATTAACAAGGATGTAAATACATTTGTGCACAACATTTGAGAGAAATAAGCTTTCTGTGCGTATGGAAAATTTCTGGGATCTTTTATTTCAGCCCATGAAACATGGGACCAACACTTTAACATGGGACCAACATGTTGCATTTATATATTTGTTCATTGTATATAACCTATAACTAACTGTAAATGTACAGTACATGACCTTGCATGACTATGACTAAAGCCTAATACTGTACATAAATGTTTGGTTCTGCAATAACTGTTATAATAACTAGGTTACATATTCAAATGCTTGTGTGATAAGACTATAAGTACAACAATTGTATTCAGCAACAAACGCTCTGAATCACCCACCATCACCCTGTCCATTCAACTGGATGGGCCAACAACATGGCAAACTGCAATTTGTGATAATTGTCTTGAATGTTCTTTGCTCGTCCACCAGTGCTATTTTCAAATGATTATAAAACCAGTTAGGTATCTTCTCCTGGAAAACAAGACCGAGAGGGCTCCTAAAATAAGCCTCTCAGCTCAAATCCACTGACCTGTTGCGTACAGAGGATTCGATTATAAGACTCAACATCTCAGGGCTCGCTCAATTGGTGTAACCATGGCGACCGGATGTACAGCCGTGTGTGACATCACGGCCCATTCAATTAATGACCGACTAAGCAGAGAGACACGGCTTTGTTCGTAATGTATATTGTGCGGCAACCTGTTGTTCCTATGCTGTCATCTAACCCCTGCTGCTGTAACAACACCTATTTCTGACCATTGCGCAAAGCACATCATCTAATAGTAGAAATGCCCGTCATTGCTGCACTTTGGAGCGCTCTCTCTAAAATGACCTTTTGAAATGACAGGCTCTTTGTTCAGAAGTGATAAAAGCTTAAACCACCTCACACTCACTATATCATCACATTCTATTGGTTTGCAAGAGGCCTTTCCAATCTAATCTGAGGCCTTTCGGTGACACTAAAAAAGGACAAGTGCATTCAGCATTTGGCTGGTCTGAGTAAGGAAGGACTCAATGAGATTCTGTAGGGTCCAGGAGCTCACCTTTTCGTAGCATTCCCTATTGTATGTACAGTAAAGGAGAGGGGGAAAGTGCTGATGCAAGCTGGGGAGTGACAGCCACACAGTGTGGGGTGTCTGTGACTGTCTGTGTGCGTATGAGTCGTCTCACTTCCTCGGATACGGTTGTTAGGTCAGCCAAGCTGATGTGAAATAGCTGATAAAGAGATAGCTGAGATGGTTTGGGGGCAGACATCTCAGTGTTCTATTTAATTATGTGGTTTGTGGATTGTGTGTGTGTGTGTTTGCGCGCATGTGAGCATTTATGTGTGTGTGAGTTAATAAATCAAATGAATTCATATATCGACCGACACCCCTGCCTCATGGACTAATAGTAAAGCTTAGGTATGTCTTGTAAAAATCCAAGTATCCTAGTTTAGACCATTCTGGAGCTGATGTAGTTGGCATACAAGTTGTCTCATTTCTACACCACAATATGTCCCGTATCAGCAGATTTCTTTGTATTAGCTAATTTTGGCACCATTTACCATTTGACTGCAGCAAGCTGACCTGCTTCTTCTGTCTATAAGTCTGCCATCACTACCAGTCAGTCACTGGGCCACCATGGCAGTAGTCTGATCTCTCCAGCCAGGGAGGGGAGAGTGATGCTTATTTAACCTCCTTAGAGGCTGTGGGCTGCTGGAGTGTGTTGATTGTTGAGTGGGTGGAGGTGCTGATGCTACTGCTGGTGGTGATGCTGAGGCTGGTGGTCTGAATTATCCCTCTGGTGACGCAGGTTTCTCCTCCACACACTTCCTGACAGCTGCTCCCTGCCTGCCTGCCCGTCTGCCTGCTTACGACAATAGGTTATATCCAACAATGTTACGTCCCTGTTCATTTCCTGAACGGCTATGGTTAGAGAATGTGTTTTCAGCTTGCTGGTGTGGTATCGTTCTTGCCTCTTTTACCCGTGTCTATCTAGTTGTTAGGTTCAATCTTCTCATTTGTTTTTGTGTTTTGAGGTTTTCCTTGTTGATTTACTTATCTTTCCCCATCTGTTATGGTGTCTGTTGAATTGATGTGCATGCACTATGTTGAAACTGGAAAGTTATTATGTTTTATTTTTACTACTTGACTATCTATATGAGAAAAGTGTACCTAAAACACATGATCAAAATACGTTACAAAAACGGTACTCATTCATTGAGTATGTTCTGTACATATTGAGCCATTTTTTGATCACTGTAGCCCTGCTCTTGCGCTATTTAGGGTGCTGGCTGGAATGTAATTGGTTGCCAAATAATTAGATGCAATACGATAACAATATGGGGCTCTTAATCGCATAATAATACAACTAGTAGACCTGGTTTATCTATTCCATTTAACAATAATAATAATAATAATACTAATAATATATATATATATATATATAATATATATATATATATATATATATATATATATATATATATATATATATATGCTTCTAATATTAGATACTCCAATTATTTAATAGGGGCAGAAAAAACAAATAGCTCAGGGGCATGAAAGGGTTAATGACCCGAATGACAACGGCATTAACCCGGAAGTTGTGCTTTGGTATTTCAATGTGACTTACCCTAAACTAGCTAGCTGTTGTAATACTCTATTAAGTATGTTCCTCACCGCTGTAAATCGTGAGTATGATTGAATACGTTGCTGTATATTGTAGTTTTTCACTAAGTTGTATGGCGAAATATAGAATTGGCTGGCTCTATGCATGTCTTTGGTTAGCCGATTTTTAGCTAGCTAGCTAGCTATGATTCACTGGCTAGTAGCATTGAAGTCAGCATATCATTTGTTAACTAACGTTAGCTAGATTAAGTAGTTAGCTCCATTCTGAAACAATGTTTTATAGATGGAGATGTCGTGTTGACTATCGTTAGCTTGCACAATCAGAAGCAAAGCTAGCTAGCCATGGCAAGTGTTTTACTAATTAACTAGTTAGTTAAACCGAAAGCTAGCTAGCTACCTCGGAGTTATGATCTTGCCAATCTGATTTCATTATCTGATCTCTTCCACACACACACAAGTGGCCAAGGCCAAGTCAAAGTAAGTAAATTATTTCCTTCTCCACCTCATAATTTGTGTATAGACGTCCTACTTTATTACCATATCTAATCCATGTACCATTTATTATACCCTCAGCTAAGCTACTTCCTAGTAAAAGCTTCATACAGTAGAAATTGGAATTTAGGTTTGATGTCTTTCTCTGAACTGTTTGCTGTAATATTATCCTCAATCTGCTCTTTGATAAAAGTGACCCAAGGAATAGCAATGAGCATGTAGTATATATGTTTCATAATTATTGTGGCCTATAACATGTGTTATCACAAAGTAACCATTGCCTTTGTTACAGGACTGTCCTAGTGCAAATGGTGAGTGCTGCTGGGACAGGTTACTGCTTCAACACCAAGAGGAACCGACTACGCGATAAACTGGTGCTGCGAAAAAATGACCCTTTTGGTAAACTACAAACCCTCTCTGATTAGCATTGTATGGAAGCAAACTATTACACTCACTCTCAGGGAGTTATCACTGATGCCAAGTGGACACTGGCCTCTCACAAGGGCTGTGTCTGTAAACGTTACTTGCAGCCAAGTCCTTGCTTTCGCCATCTTTGTTTCTCTCAAAGCTCATTGGTCCTCATTCAGACCTCCTCCTCCAATGAGCTGAGAGGAATTAGCCTAAGAAAACATGGACAGGGGACGCAAGTTGTTTTTTTACAGAAAATTTCAGACACAGCCAGTGTGGCTTTAACGTAGACAATATGACATCATCGTACACAAAGAACCAATAGTGGCATTTTGCTGTCCTACTGTCTATGAGTGATTTAATATTCATCTTATATCAGGTAACATTTGTGTTTGAGATCATTCAAATCATATACTATGTAGGCCTAGTCATTTGCCCCTGTTTGAAAATGATACCCTCACAATTATTTTAATTGGTTTGCAATGCTTACCTGATAAACCTACACTTTGCACATAGCTGTTCATTGTGCACCCACTTCAGAATTGTATTTCTGTCTTTGCAGTAAACAAACACGTCCTCTTTCACGAAAAGAAGAAGATCAGGTCGATTTAACCATGAACGGCAAAGAACGAGACTTTTGAATCTCCAACATCTAATCAGATGATTTCACTGACATTGTCTAAAATTTGTCGACCGTCATTCGCGAGAAGAGCTAAGGAGTTCCTATTGGACTATTCATGGGCCACATCAACTCATTGTAAACATTTGGAATGAACCAAGCGATGTCAAAACCTCAAGTAGTTCTGTTTCCATTCACATCAATAACCAGGTTTCCATCCAACATTTTGTGAGTACAGTACATGTCGGATAGAAATTTCAAGACAGGCCTGATGGAACCAGCAAATCTGTCAGTAAACTTTCCAAAGGTCGATGACAGAATACATGTCGTAGTGGACGAACCACACAACATATCATGACTCCCAAGTTTACTTCGATATGATGGTTATTATATCAATATTTAAATTATGTGAGAAGTGGCAATGGAAACCCCTTTATGCACAAATATTGATATAATAACCATCATATCATAGTAAACTTGGGAGTCATGATATGTTGTGTGGTTCTCCCACTACGACTTGGGAAAGCATGCAATTGGCTACAGATGAAATAAGTTGTGAACTTCACAGGGTGGAAAAAGTGCACAGTAATGAGCTTAATGCTCCTTTCCAATACATATTGAGGGTCTTATTCTGTTAACATGATGATCGGCTGCCGTTTGACTAATAATCTCCATCTTATCCATAACAATCAGATCATGTCCTATAGGTAGCTGACCCACACGGTGTCTGCGAGCTGTTGGCTAGAGCACACATGCAAAGACCAGAGTGGGCACGTTTGCTATATAAACGCAACATTTGTTGTGACAAAAACCTCAGACTTAAATGTGATTTAAACACATTTCACTTGTATTTTTTATTTGGTACATGGGAATTTAACGGCAAAATATATTTTCATGTGCACTACGTCATCACGCACAGCCTTTTATCCGCCACAAGTCAATTTGATGGAAACATCTCTGGTGGGAAAATGTGCATATGGTTTGTATGCAGATTTTAGAATACTTGCATGAATATCTTGCCAATTGGATGGAGACCTAGCTATTGAGACAATTATTCCTCAATAAGTAAGAAGTAGCTTGTTTCATGTTTTTGCCACTTGTATGTTATTTCTCTAACGTAGGCACATTGCATTTATAATCTTTGTTCTGCAAGAGTATCATATCTGCCATTAAGAAATAATGGAAACATGAAAGAAGGACAACTGTTCACTTATGTTTCACGCTGAATGATCATAAGCTTTTACAACATGGTAATTCAGTACAGAATACTTTTTTTTGTCTAGACAAACTAGTCTGGGTTTGGTGTTAACTTTTTTCGCTAGTTTTTCAGACAAATTATTTGTATCCTCATTGTAGGTCAGAATAAAAATTGAAATGATTTAAGTTGTATTTTCCCTCTTAAATGTGTTTGACATTTGTTGATTTTGTCAAAGCTTATGAAAAACAGTGAGTGAAATTGTTTCAATGATGAGTTTGTGGAACACTAGTATGAAACAAAATGTATTAAAAGTATTTAAATCTCATTATTGGACACATTGGAATATAAATGTAAAAAATGTATATGACAATACTGGTATGGCAGATTAATAAATGACAATGGTCATAATTGCATTAAGTTATTTACATAGTTTAATTACTTGATACAGTACTTGGCACAGTGTTTTAGATAGTTCAGGCTCACAGTGTCCATTTAGCGTGCAAGTTGCGGTCTTCTCTAGAAAAGGTCTGTGGGTAGGTCCTTTTTAGAGGGATAAGACGCCTGTGTCCCAATTGTCTGTACACTCACTCCTGCCACCTGATTGGCTCTCCTGGCCATCTCTTCCAGGGACATTGTAGGGAAGTGAGCCATGTAGAAGGCCAGGGCACCAATGAAACTGTCTCCAGCTCCCTATGTAGAGACAGACAGTCGTTACTACTCACATAGCAAAACAAACACGCACTGAATGTGTCAACAATTCAATTGAAATGTAGGCTAATAAGAGTTTTTTTTATAGGACAGAGTACTTTCTGTGAACAACAATGACCTTGCTGCGAGAACTCATTAATTCATTCATTTAGAATTGAATGTAAGTGGAAAGGGGGGATACCTAGTTGTACAACTGAATGCATTCAACTGAAATGTGTCTTTCGCATTTAACCTAACCCCTCTGAATCAGAGGTGCGTGGGGCTCCCATAATCGACATCCACATCTTCTGCACCTGGGGAACAGTGGGTTAACTGCCTTGCTCAGGGGCAGAACGGCAGATTTTTACCTTGTCAGCTTGGGGATTCAATCCAGCAACCTTTCGGTTACTGGCCCAACGCTCTAACCACTAGGCTACCTGTCATAGGAGCGATGGAGACGCACACACTGTCAAAGTGGACAAATACAAATCTGAGGCTTAAATGCAAAAATAGAGAAATTTAATGTAAGCAAATAAAGGAATCTATGACTTAATTCCTCATGACACTTGGAAAAAGTAATCAAGAGGAACTGAGACTAGAGATGTTATTTAACTATCTGACCAACTGTTGGCAACATTAGGGGGTGCTATGACACTTGTCAATTGTAGCTTTTTGAACAAGGCTCCCCACTGTCAGTTGAAATGCCTCCGCCATTAGTCTGAAATGGCCTAATACTCACCCTTTATGACAAACAAATGTATTAACACTTCCACTTAGCCAGTGTGAGATTCCCCGTTTTGTTATAAACAACTGAAGATAAGACGACAAGACCGATGTATTCACTTGCATAAATGAAGAATATTTAGCTTACATTTTCAAATGGCTATCGTATATAAAAACAAATGTGGGGGTATTATTCATATATGCCAGAATAACGTAATACATTTGAGTTTTCTCACCAACATATTTAGCCGAAGAGATTTGTCTTTTAACAGGGTCAGCTTGGCAGAATTATATTATATACCACAATGTACAAGTCAATAGAAAAATGTATAAAAATAAAAACGGTATTTTTTCCCCCAGAATTAATAAAAGTAAAGCATTATCAACATTTAAATACAAGTCATATTTCTGAGCACATGATTTCTTTCAAATGATACCTACCTAAACTTGATCTGCAAACTCAATATAATTATCAGAGGCTTGAGTACAAATGCCATAACTAAAATACAAATTCAAAATATGTCAAACATTGAAAGGACATGTATTTAGGACATTTCATGAACTCAATTTCATGGACATTTTTGTTCCTTTTTGTCACAACATTACCCATTTACAGTATCAAACAAGATACTTACTTTTACAGTGAAAAACATTTTTGCTAATTTGAGCATATTTTGTTGATGTATATTTTAGCACTTTGTCTCGTGTATCCTATACAACCTGAGGTTATAGGCATGTTTAAAGACAACAACCTCAGAGTAGTAATTGGTGAGGATGAGGACCAATTCAAAGTCCTAATTTGCAATCAAATTTTGCACATATCTATTATTGACATCAACGCATGGTTCTTATAAGTCCCAAATTCAGCGCGCAGATCCCAAGTTAGGATTTGGTGCGAATAAGTCCTTTGGGCATCACCCCTATTCCAGTTTTCTGACATCCTGGCAGTTTTATAGGCTAACACTCCTCTGGGATTGCCTATCGGCTTGTCATGGGTTTAATCTTTCTTTCTCTCTGCTATTGACAGTGATGATGGAATGTGCAATAGGTGCCCAGGGGGGTGGGCTTGGGTGTGTAGGAGAGATGAGGGTGTTAGATCACTGATAGGAAAACGCATGGAGGAATGTGGCAAAGCGTTCAGATTTAACCACAGATGGCCCCCGCCACTGGTTCTCACAAGCCTGGCCAATTACTCACCGTTCGGCCTCTAGAATAGTTCATTGCACACTTCCCCGAACACCTTCACCCCTCCCCCAAGTAGCCTCCCACCACATCCCCCATTCAGAACTCTCATCAGCCAAGAAACAAGGCTAGAGTCAAAGGTGACTTTCATGGATTGGTGAGAGACTGGAAAAAGTGAATACAGGGGGAGAAAAAGTGGGTAGATTCAAATTTTTATCCATGTACTGAGCATTCAGAAAGTATTCAGACCCCTTGACTTTTTCAACATTGTTACATTACAGCCTTATTCTAAAATGTATTAAATAGTTTTTCTTCTTCATCAATCTACACACAATACCCCATAATGACAAAGCAAAAACAAGTAAAAAAAGAAAGAAAAGGAAATCACATTTACAGAAGAATTCAGAACCTTTACTTAGTACTTTGTTGAAGCAACATTGGCAGTGATTACAGCCTCGAGTCTTCTTGGGTATGACGCTACAAGCTTGGCACACCTGTATTTGGGGAGTTTCTCCCATTCTTCTCTTCAGATCCTCTCAAGCTCTGTCCGGTTGGATGGGGAGCGTTGCTGCACAGCTATTTTCAGGTCTGTCCAGAGATCGGGTTCAAGTTCGGGCTCTGCCTGGGCCACTCAAGGATATCCTGTCCCGAAGCCAATCCTGTGTTGTCTTGGCTGTGTGCTTAGGGTCATTGTCCTGTTGGAAGGTGATCCTTAGCCTAAGTCTGAGATCCTGAGCGCTCTGGAGCATGTTTTTTTAATCAAGAATCTCTATGTACTTTGCTTCGTTCATCTTTCCCTCGATCCTGACTAGTCTCCCAGTCCCTGCCGCTGAAAAACATCCCCACAGCATGATGCTGCCACCACCATGCTTCACCGTAAGGATGGTGCCAGGTTTCCCCCAGACGTGATGCTTGGCATTTAACCTTGATTTCATCAGACCAGAGAATCTTCTTTCTCATGGTCTGAGAATCCTTTAGGTGCCTTTTGGCAAACTCCAAGCGTGCTGTCATGTGCCTTTTACTGAGGAGTGGCTTCTGTCTGGCCACTCTACCATAATGGCCTGATTGGTGCAGTGCTGCAGAGATGGTTGTCCTTCTGGAAGGTTCTCCCATCTCCACCGAGGAGCTCTGTCAGAGCGATAATTTGGGTTCTTGGTCACCTCCCTGACCAAGGCCCATCTCCCCGATTGCTCAGTTTGGCCATGCGGCCAGCTCTAGGTTTTGGTGGTTCCAAATTTCTTCCATTTTAAGAGTGATGGAGGACACAGTTCTTGGGGACCTTCAATGCTACGGAAATGTTTTGGTACCCTTCCCCAGATCTGTAGCTCGACACAATCCTGTCTCAGAGCTCTACGGACAATTGCTTCGGCCTCATGGCTTGGTTTTTGCTCTGACAATGCTCTGTCAACTGTGGGACCTTATATATACAGGTGTGTGCCTTTGGATCATCATGTCCAATCAATTTCATTTACCACTGGTGGACTCCAATCGAATTGTAGAAACATCTCAAGGATGACCAATGGAAACAGGATGCACCCGAGCTCAATATCAAGTCTCATAGCAAAGGGTCTGAATAGTTATGTAAATAAGGCATCTGTTTTTTATTTGTAAGAAATTTGCTAACATTTCTACATCTGTTTTTGCTTTTTCATTATGGGGTATTGTGTGTAGATTGATGAGGATTATATATTTCTTTCATTTTAGAATAAGACTACCGTAATAAAAAGTAGAAAAAGTCAAGGTGTCTGAATACTTTCCGAAAGCACTGTATGTTTGTCTCCTGGTCGTTGGTTTGGGTTGTGTTTACCATGTGGAAATGTACGGTCCCACTTTGGCAAGTTTCCAGTTCACAGTTCTGGTGAGACAATGACTACACCCTGTCCACACCCAAACTCAATGAGGTTGGCATGAAGAGACAAATAAAATACCAAAGAAGTTTGAGAGAAAAGAAGGTATCACATTATCAGCCAAGTTGCCAGAACATTTGCGATCATTTACAAATTTCTATTTCAAGTTGGCATTCTTATTCTTTTTCCACCACAGAATCAGGCCAATTCCATTATAATCAACAGAAATGATGAACATGTAAACTACAGGATACACATACTGAGAACTGATCCTCAATGTTTTTATAATTTCTAAAGAGTGTAACTGGAGTGACCCAGGATAACAACTCAAGTCTTCCAGTCTGATCGTCTCTGTCCACCACGTTCCAATGCTCCCCATGCCGAGTCACTGTCCTCTCGTCTTGTGTTGAAAGCAATGCCTGAGACTGACATGTGACAGTGTCGCATCCCCACGTGACGCTCACTGGAGCTGACAACCTCAGCCCCGCTGCGGATGCCCTCGACACACTTTGGTGAAGGTTAGATTGGAAAGCCTGTCAGTCAAACGACAGAAGCGGTAGCCGTGGACGAGTACTGATGCTCTTTCACAGTTAGCTCCGTCCGCTACACGGTGACCTTTATCCCTTGGCTGGTTCTCAGCATTGCTAGAGTCATAAAAGTTTGAAGTAAGGTGCAGCATGAGCAATCTAACATCAGCATAAACAACTGTGGTCTATGAGTGAAGATGCATGTTGTGGCATGTTATTTTTTTGTCAACATTCAAATGCTTTTTTGAAATCAAAACAGATCTGCAAATCCAACTTCCTTCGTGGTGCTCTTCATTAGTCTCCTTTCTTTCAAAATGGATCCCTGCCCTAAACTTAGTCTTAAAAAGGGGATACAAAGAATCTGACATTGTGCATCACAATGACTGTATTTCCTGTAATCTAGTCTCCCATACGGGTGTGACGGATGGGGAAACAGTAATCCCCAGCCTGGGGCCCTCATCAATAAGGACCCCCTAGAGAGAGTAAAGAACTCCGTGGCCAGTGCTGACTCAAACTGTTACTGGACCCCAAGCTTCCGGGAAAGAATGATGACAGTTGCTCTGCGGAAGTATCGGAAGATAATGACCAGATCAAAAGCACAGTAAATTGAATAGATTAAGTCTTGTCATTTTCTTCTTCATTTCACCAGTGTGATAAATGTACACAGATTCAGAAGAAGAGGATAGCTTGGATTGCATGGCATAGAGGTGGTAACTAACCACTGGCATGTGCAGTCCAATAAGGACTTCATGGGGGCCTCCCTTCGTTGCGCCATCTTTGCAGTGACTAACTACGCGGTGGTCAGGGTTCGGAAGAGGTGAAGAATACTGGGGTATTCCCCTACCTACCGCTTCCAGGAACAAGCCTGTGTGTGGTAATCTGTCATCCTCTCATAGGAAGGAAGTCAGGATGATATGGATTGTCCAGACCCACTCTGAGCTGTTTTGTCTGGCCTGGCAACTACCCCCACCATCACACCAACCCCACAGTACAGGAAAAGCACAGGCCAAAGGGGTGGCCACTGTGTGTGTGTGCGTGAGAGACAGAGACCGCAGACTTGTGTGCGCAAGCATCATCCAATCGTCCACACTAACAGCGCAGCCTCTGTGAAAGTAGGAATGCCTGCACTCAATTTAAGAAAGAAGGAAAACTTTAGGGGAAGATGGGAGGGAAGAGTGAATTTTGCTTTGTTACCAGTCCAGCTTTGCAGCTGACCCTGACTCCGCCTCTAAAGCCTTGCCACGTACAATGTGTTGCTCGTGGAGGAGGAGGGGGGAGGGTGTTGTGGTTCAGTGGATGATGAAAGAACTGGGGTAGCAACCAGGAGAAGCAAGAATTGTATGCTTCTTTGAACTCAGCACTGACTGGAAAGGATACAGGCAGTATAATAAAACAATATTTATGTGTATTTTTGGGTGGTGACATTGTTGATCCTGCAAGATCATAGCTTCAGACCCAGCCTCCTTCCTCAGTTCGCCAACCCACGCATAGCATTGAAGCCACCAAATTCACACCAAGCAAACATGTTTCTGGTGAAAAAAATTGAGAGCGCAGCACTACACCGTGTTCACTCAACAAAAAACGGCAATGAACAAAATCAAAGAACCAAATACCTTTTTAAGAGGCCTTACCATGCATGTAAAAATGTTTTATCAAATAAATAAAAAGGAAACACCAAAGGTCTGTGAGGCTGACTAGCCATTCAGAAAACAATCTTTTCTTTTGCTAGTAAAAATAAATTGTTTACTGGAAGAGGGATTAGGGCATCCAAAAGAGTTAAACACTCCAGAATTTATGGGGCCATCAAAGTGTAGGGGGGAGCACTGCCAAAACCAAGGCCCGATCACAGGCTGGGCTGTGTTGTGTTCTGCTGACTGGTGCAGGGCTAAGAGGTGAGTCACAGCGGGAGGGGGGGGGTTGGGGTGAAGGAAGCTAAGCCAGGTTCCCCTCAGGGCTATGGTTCATTTTGTATGCACCACCAGGGAATGGGGGAGTTGGTGTGTTTGCGTGTATTACTAGGGACAGTAAAAGTATAAAGGGTCATTTAATTATAGGTACACCGAGGCAGATTGCAGTACAAATATTTTTGGTAACATTAATGGATCGGTAAAGCTAACTTGTGGGATCTGTGCACACGCAGTCAGGACACTAATTGCTTCTGAGCACTCTCACATTGCACTGATTTCAGCAATTGGTATCTATTGTACTGTTTTGTAAATGGGGAGTGTATAAGGTGGATTACAGTACAGACATACACACTAAGTTACAGTACAGACATACACACTAAGACAGGAATATGACACTTTGGGTCGTGGCAAGGTGTTGATGGGAGAGAGAAAAAACAGTCATGAAGCCCTAAACACTCCCCTATTGTTACTCTCCTGCTTCAGTGGATTCACTTATTTTAACTTCAGTTAATGGGGGATTTTGATTCCAAACAGGAACAATGAGTTTCAAAATGGAAACGTTTCTTATTAAAACACAAGATAAAAGACACCCAGTTTAAGGGGATATAATCTTGTAGTTTGAATGCATCTGTACTTTTGCAGCTCAATATCAACTGCACGCAAACCGCTGGACTCTCTAATTCACAACACTGTCACCCTGTAGAATTTATCAAATGCATCATCTGTAGTTGTATGCAAACAAAACGAAAATTATCCATTTTTCTCTAAAGCCTAACAAATGCATCGACTCTAAATCAGTTGTGTCCCAAACTCGAACAGGAAGTGTGAAAGTCTCACCGAGCCAGGCGTGACGGCAAAGCCTTTTCAAGATGAAATCAGGAAGAGAATCCAAAATGTCCCCACATCCCCTATAAAACCCAGTTTAATCTTTAACCTCTACTGGGGTGAGAAACAACCGAGCCATTAGCCTCCACCTCTGGGACGTCGTACAGCATGTGCTGGTCTGTGGCCGAGAGAATTTAATTTAATCACGTCATGGTGATTTGTAGTACACAACATATTGTGCGCATACGTCATCTTTTTCAGTGTCCCCCCAGAAGTTGAAGAGGAGTGTCCACATTAAAGTGATGCAAACATCTGCTTTTCTTTTATGGCTATGTCGAGGAATCAGTTGTTAGATCATGGAAAATAATGTGCAGGGTTTGACATTTACTTTTTTAGCCACTTCAGACAAGTAGGTCTGATTGTTTTACTTGTCCAAAAGCTCAAGTCACATGTCCAGTCACTTGTCTGTAACACCATTTTTACATCATTGTATGATGCAAGGAACCACTTTTCAAAATAAATCACTTTTTTTACCATAGAGAATAAGACAAATCAAACTGTATTTGTCACATGCGCCGAATACAACAAGTGTAGACTTTACTGTGAAATGCTTACTTACAAGCCCTTAACCAACAGTGCAGTTCAAGAAGAAGAATATATTTACCAAGTAGACTAAAATAAAAATAATAAAAAAGTAACACAATAAGAATAACAATAACGAGGTTATATACAGGGGACACCGGTACCAAATCAGTGTGTGGGGGTACAGGTGAGGTAATTTGTACATGTAGGTGGGGGTGAAGTGACTATGCATAGATAATAAACAGCGAGTAGCAGCAGTGTACAAAAGGGAGGGGGTGGTGGGGGTCAATGTAAATTGTCCGCTGGCAATTTGATTAATTGTTCAGCAGTCTTATGGCTTGGGTGTAGAAGCTGTTTGAGGAGCCTTTTGGTTCTAGACTTGGCGCTCCAGTACCGCTTGTCGTGCGGTAGTAGAGAAAAAAAGTCTATAACTTGGGTGACTGGGGTCTCTGACAATTTTAGGAGCTTTCCTCTGACACCACCTATTATATAGGTCCTGGAAAACTTGGCCCCATTGATGTACTGGGCCGTTCGCACTACCCTCTGTAGCGCCTTACGCTCAGATGCCGAGCAGTTGCTATACCAGGCGGTGATGCAACCGGTCAGGATGCTCTCAATGGTGCAGCTATAGAATCCTTTGAGGATCTGGGGACCCATGACAAATCTTTTCAGTCTCCTAAGGGGGAAAATGTTTTGTCATGCCCTCTTCACGACTATCTCGGTATGTTTGGACTATGATAGTTTGTTGGCGATGTGGACACCGAGGAACTTGAAACTCTCGATCAGTTCCACTACAGCCCCGTCGATGTTAATGGGGGACTGTTCGGCCCGCCTTTTCCTGTAGTCCACGATCAGCTTCTTAGTCTTGCTTACATTGAGGGAGAGGTTGTTGTCCGGTCAACATACTGCCAGTTCTCTGACCTCCTCCCTATAGGCCGTCTCATCGTTGTCGGTGATCAGGACTACCACTTTTGTGTCGTCAGCAAACTTAATGATGGTGTTGGAGTCGTGTTTGGCCACACAGTCGTGGGTGAACAGGGAATACAGGAGGGGACTAAGTACACACCCCTGAGGGGCCTCAGTGTTGAGGATCAGTGTGGCAGACCTGTTGCTGCCTACCCTTACCACCAGGGGGCGGCCCATCAGGAAGTCCAGGATCCAGTTGCAGAGGGAGGTGTTTAGTCCCAGAGTCCTTAGCTTAGTGATGAGCTTCGTGGGCACTATGGTGTTGAACGCTGAGCTGTAGTCAATGAACATCATTCTCACATAGGTGTTCCTTTTGTCCAGGTGAGAAAGGGCAGTATGGAGTGCGATTGAGATTGCATCATCTGTGGATCTGTTGGGGCGGTATGCGAATTGGAGTGGGTCTAGGGTGTCCGGGAGGATGCTGTTGATGTGAGCCATGACCAGCATTTCAATGCACTTCATGGTTACCGACATGAATGCCACAGGGCGGTAATCATTTAGACAGGTTAACTTCGCTTCCTTGGGCACGGGGACTATGGTGGTCTGCTCGAAACATGTAGGTATTACAGTCCCGGTCAGGGAGAGGTTGAAAATGTCAGTGAAGACACTTGCTAGGTGGCCCACACATACTTTGAGAACACGTCCTGGTAATCCGTCTGGTCCAGCAGCTTTGTGAATGTTGACCTGTTTAAAGGTTTTGTTCACATCGGCTACCGAGAGCGGTATCACACAGTCATCCAGAACAGCTGGTGCTCTCGTGCATGCTTCAGTGTTACTTGCCCCGAAGCAAACATAAAAGGCATTTAGCTCATCTGGTAGGCTCACGTCACTGGGCAGCTTGCGTCTGGGTTTCCCTTTGTAGACCGTAAATGTTTTCAAGCCCTGCCACATCCGACAAGCGTCAAAGCCGTTGTAGTAGGATTCAATCTTAATCCTGTATTGACGCTTTGCTTGTTTGTTGGTTAGTCTGAGGACATAGCGGGATTTCTTATAAGTGCCCGGATTAGTCTCCCACTCCTTGAAAGTGGCAGCTCTAGCCTTGAGCTCAATGCAGATGTTGACTATAATACATGGCTTCAGGTTGGGATATGGACGTACAGTCACTGTGGGGACGACGTCGTCGATGCACTTATTGATAAAGCCGATGACCTTGGTGTACTCCTCAATGCCATTGGATGAATCCCGGAACATGTTCCAGTCTGTGCTATTAGAACAGTCCTGTAATGTAGCATCCACGTAATTTGACCACTTCCGTATTGAGTGAGTCACTGGTACTTCCTGCTTTAGTTTTTTTGCTTGTAAGCAGGAATCAAGAGGATGGAATTATGGTCAGATTTGCCAAATGGAGGGCGGGGGAGAGCTTTGCATCTCTGTGTGTGGAGTAAAGGTAGTCTATGATTTGTTTTTCTCTGGTTGCACATGTGACATGCTGGTAAAAAAATTGGTAAAACTGATTTAAGTTTGCCTGCATTAAAGTCCCCGGCCACAAAGAGTGCTGCTTCTGGGTGAGCATTTCCCTCTTGGCTTATGGCCTCATCGAGTTGTTTACACTATGCTTATTGACTTCTTTATTAAATAATTCCCCCCGGGGATTGAAATTATGGTTATCTCTGGGATGATAAAAAATGTCTAAGGTTCTGGGACAGTTCTGGGGCGACAGATCCCAAATTCATACAACCACTGAACATTAACGCAACAGATCAAAATGTATAGCTTAAAATATTTATAATGTTTTACTTCTTCATATTATAAGCTCAACAATACGCACATGGCTGTAGGAATGTTCCAAAATGCAATTTGCGGAAAACACCATTCTCAAAAGTGAACCGCACGCGGTGAGTGGTTTCATTTGACAGGTGAAAATATCGGTTAGAAGTTAAGAAAGAAGGGCGATCTAAAGATGCATCAACTAACATGGGTTACTTAAAGTATATGTTAATGATTATGCCTTTGGCGGCTGGACAAAAAAAGTATATTTGAAAACCAATAGAACATGATACAAATGCTGGTTTCAATGGCATATTAAATGTAAACTTCACCGCTAGACACTATTTGGGATGTTTTTCAGGTCTCCCTACATAATTATGAATGATGAGAGGGTGTTTCAGACATAATTATGCACTATAGCTGTATTTATAATTTTTTTGCACTAGCAATGACGTCACTGGTTGATTGAGCCGGCTGTCTGATATAAAAATGAATGGAGCCATGTTTTGTAGCAATTGTTTTTGTCACGCCCTGACCTTAGAGATCCTTTAAATTCTCTATTTGGTAGGTCAGGGTGTGACTAGGGTGGGATATCTATGTTTATATTTCAATCAGAGGCAGCTGTCTATAGTTGTCTCTGATTGGGGATCATACTTAAGCAGCCCTTTTTCCCACCTTGAGTTGTGGGATCTTGTCTTCGTGTGTTGCACTCCTAGCTTTACTTTCGTTGAGTTGTTTATTGTTTTTTGGTGGAACATTTAAAATTAAAGAAAATGTACGCCTACCACCCTGCACCTTGGTCTTCATTTAACGACTGACGTTTACAGAAGATCCCACCACCAACGGACCAAGCAGCGTGGTCAGGACTGGACCTGGGAGGAAATCCTGGAGGGAGCAGGACCATGGACAAGGGCCGGGGAGTATTGCCGTCCGAAGGAGGAGATAGAGGCAGCGAAAGTGGAAGGGCGACGATACGAGGAGTTAGCTCAACGAAGCAAGCACGAGAGGCAGCCTCCCAAAAATATGGGGGACACACACGGGGAGATTGGCGGAGTCAGGGTTTAGACCTGAGCCAACTCCCCGTGCTTACCGTGGGGAGCGAGTGACCGGTCAAGCAGTGTGTTATCCGGTTCTGCGCACCATGCCTTCAGTGCGCATCCACAGCCCGGTGCGCTCTGTGCAAGATCCTTCGCAGTTGCCGTGCTAGAGTGGGCATTCAGCCAGGACGGATTGTGCCTGCTCAGCGCTCCTGGCCTTCGGTGCGTCTCTTGGGCCCAGGATATCCTGCGCCAGCTCTACGCACGGTATCCCCAGTTCGCCAGCACAACCCAGTGCGGCCTGTGCCAGCTCCCCGCACTTGCCGTGCTACAGGGGGGATTTAGCCAGGACGCGTTGTGCCAGCTCTACGCTCCAGACCTCCATCGCGACTCCACGGCCCAGCATATCCTGCACCGGCTCTACGCACTATGCCTCCAGTGCGCCTTCATAGCCCAGTGAGTCCCGTGCCAGCTCTCCACACTCACCGAGCAAAAATGGGTATCCAGCCAGGACGCGTTGTGGCTGCTCCCCGCACCAGGCTTCCAGTACGTCTCCTCAGTCCGGTGAGACCTGTTCCGGCCCCACGTATGAAGCCTCCAGTGATGATCCATGGCCCGGAGCCTGTAGTGATGATCCATGGCATGAAGCCGCCAGTGATGATCCATGGCCCGGAGCCGCCAGTGATGATCCATGGCCCGGAGCCGCCAGTGATGATCCATGGCCCGGAGCCGCCAGTGATGATCCATGGCCCGGAGCCGCCAGTGATGATCCATGGCCCGGAGCCGCCAGTGATGATCCATGGCCCGGAGCCGCCAGTGATGATCCATGGCCCGGAGCCTCCAGTGATGATCCATGGCACGGAGCCTGTAGTGGTAATCGATGGCACGAAGCCTCCAGTGATGATCCATGGCCCGGAGCCTGTATTGATGGTCTATGGCAAGGAGCCTGCAGTGACGTTCCCCAGTCCAGAGCCCCCAGCCCTTTTTCCCACCTTCAGTTGTGGGATAATGTCTTTGGTTGTTGCATGTGTTTGCACTCCTAGCTTTACGTTCGTTGAGTTGTTTATTGTTTTTGGTGGAATATTTATAATTAAAAGAAAATGTACGCCTACCACACTGCGCCTTGGTCTTCATTTAACGACGGATGTTACAGTTGTGGCCTTTGTGTTTTTCCGATTGCACGTTCCCGCTAGCAGCGTGAAGATATGGTTGTTCTTGTTCAATAGAGCCATTGAACTTTTCTCAACGATATTCATATCTGACAGGACATTGCAGGATATCTAGGTTGACTCATTTTCCCTGGCTTTGTGAAGATTACAGCCTGACAGGAGCCATACTTCCTTGTTCCTACCCTCGAAGGCAGGCTTTTCAAAATGGTGGCGGTACTAGTTTACAGGATCACAGGAGCTGTTACAGTCTACTCACTGCCTTGGCTAAATAATTAGCTACAATGGCTGTTCCTGATGATTCCTTTTTCCAAGAAGAGCTGGATGACAAAACCTTTTTTTATTTTATTTTGCATAAGGACATACATCCAGTAGTTGAGACGGGGAAAAATACAGTGCCTTGCAAAAGTATTCACCCTCCCTGGCATTTTTCCTATTTTGTTGCCTTACAACCTGGAATTAAAATGGATTTTTTGGGGGGGGTTGTAATCATTTGAGTTACACAACATGCCTACCACTTTGAAGATGCTACATATTTTTTTATTGTGAAACAAACTGTATTTGATTAATTTGATGTTATTTTAATGGACAAAAAAATGCTTTTCTTTCCAGAACAAGGACATTTCTAAGTGACCCCAAACTTTTGAACAGCAATGTATATATTACACAGTACCAGTCAAAAGTTTGGAAACACCTACGGTACTCATTCTCAGCTTGGGGGTGGGGGGAAATCGATGGAACAGCATTACCTTTCAACGTTCGACGACATGGCAACCCATTAGTCCGTTACGAAATCCTGTCTGAAAGTGCTGGCTACAAACAACAACAAAAAATGTAATATGTATTTTCTTAGCTCTTGTTCTCCCCAATTTCGTGGTATCCAATTGTTAGTTACAGTCTTGTCCCATTGCTGCGACTCCCGTACGGACTCGGGAGAGGTGAAGGTCAAGAGCCATGAGTCCACCGAACATTTTGTGAGAAAACTGCACATTTTAGAGTGGACTTTTATTGCACCTGTGTAATGATCATGCTGTTTAATCAGCTTCTTGATATGCCACACCTGTCAGGTGAATGGATTACTTTGGCAAAGGAGAAATGCTTACTAAAAAATTTGTGCACAACATTTTAGAGAAAAGCTTTTTGTGTATATGGAAAATGTCTGGGATATTTTATTTCAGCTCATCAAACATGGGACCAACACTTCACATGTTGCGTTTATATTTTTGTTTCGTATAAATAAGTCTCATTAAAGTTTAGCTACATTTTCTGACGCCTCCCTCATTTAACTATAGCCAATATGCCTACACTTTGACATGCAGGCTTGAGAAACTCTGATATTAAGACCCTAGGGATATTCTTACCGTGGTATCCACTGTTGTCACCGGCTTGGTGGGGACATGGTGTGATGGGGACGAGGGCTCTTGTGCCGACAGCACAACACAGCCCCGGGAGCCCAGGGTGATGATGACCGAGCTGCAGCCTCGCCTCAGCAGCTCCTCACCGGCCCGGCCAGCATCCTCTATACTCGCCACAGCCACCCCCGTCAGCAGCTCTGCCTGTGGAGACCACCAGGGAGGTGTGTTAAAAATTGTGTGGTCTGGGATTTGAGCCAGCAACCTTCAGACTACTGGCCCACCTCAAAGTGAAAATCTATGTATGTTGAGTGTGTGGGTGTGCAACGCCCAGGAGGGTGCAGCACATTGGTGAGGGGTAAGTTGAGTTTTTACAATGGAGGCACTTTGCAAAATCACTCTATAAATCCCTATTAGTTCAGTTTTACATCTATTGGGGGGGGTAAGCTAATATATGGAATTTTTTAAGATTGTCATACCATGGATCATTTCAATATTTGATTTGAAATGTATAAATATTTATTAATAGTGAATCGCACAACAAAACAATAAAGAATAATCGAAACATGACATTCTGGAGTGCTCACAGGCAACAACACAAAAACAAGATCCCACAAAAACCCAGTGGGGAAATGGCTGCCTAAATATGACAAAACTGCGACTCGTCAGTGAAAAGCACTTTTTGCCAGTTCTGTCTGGTCCAGCAACGGTGGGTTTGTGCCCATAGGCCTCGTTGTTTCCGGTGATATCTGTTGAGGACCTGCCTTACAACACGCCTACAAGCCCTCAGCCCAGCATGTCTCAGCCTATTGCGGACAGTCTGAGCACTGATGGAGGGATTATGCGTTCCTGGTGTAACTAGGGCAGTTGTTGTTGCCATCCTGTACCTGTACCGCAGGTGTGATGTTCGGATGTACCGATCCTGTGCAGGTGTTGTTACACGTGGTCTGCCACTGCGAGGATGATCAGCTGTCCGTCCTGTCTCCCTGTAGCGTTGTCTTAGGCGTCTCACAGTACAGACATTGCCATTTTTTGGAACGTTCACGCAGATGAGCAGGGACCCTGGGCATCTTTCTTTTGGTGTTTTTCAGAGTCAGTAGAAAGGCCTCTTTAGTATCCTAAGTTTTCATAACTGTGACCTTAATTGCCTACCGTCTGTAAGCTGTTAGTGTCTTAACAACCGTTCCACAGGTGCATGTGATAGGACGCAGCTGATATCTCCAGCTTGAATTGACATAATTTTATAGGGATTTTTCTATGTTACTTTTATGTTACAAGTGCAAAATAGAAATTAGTCTGTGAAGTTGCAATAAAATAAATTAGAACACTGTTCTTATACCAACATGATAGGTTTTATTGAAAAGCAAAACATTGCCTGTTGCGTCTTCATTCCTGCTATTAATCATACATTAATATAATTTAAAAGAAAGGAAAAAACATTTAGCCTAGAATAACAA
Source organism: Oncorhynchus gorbuscha (assembly GCF_021184085.1). Taxonomy (NCBI): domain Eukaryota; kingdom Metazoa; phylum Chordata; class Actinopteri; order Salmoniformes; family Salmonidae; genus Oncorhynchus; species Oncorhynchus gorbuscha. Next base: position 52,713,979 of record NC_060182.1, on the reverse strand, counting down.
GTCGCCTAAAAAGTAATAAAACACAACTTAAATTAGTATAACTTATATTAGTATAACGACCTGTACTATACTCTACTATGAAAATGTGAATGAATTAATAAATAACAAAACACTGCTGTTTTCAAATACAATCAAGGCCTCTTTAATTTATCCTAGGCATGAACATTTTAATTAGGCCTAATAAATAACAAAACATGGCTGTCTACGAACCCCAGGGCCGGGATCCAGCTTTTGTCAAATTAACAACAGATTTGACTTTTCGTAACGGATTAGAAGAACTTACGCAGCAGGTTAGAATAATTAACGTACAGGTTAGGAGAAGTTAGTTAAGGTTAGGAAAAGGGTTTGTTAAAAAAAAAGTCTGGATCCCTTCTAGCCATGACCGGGCCGCCCTGCCCCACTCCTGCTGCGATTCAGCACCACAGCGGTGGAAAGAGGAAACTCGAGGCGGCCACAAAATGAAGAAATTATAAAAATGACGTTGGACAATGAAATTCGATACGTAAATAAATTACATTTATTAAGTCTGGTTCCTTGAGAGATTGCTTATTTTAAGATGCTCCTGTGAAACGGGGGCGGCAGGGTAGCCTAGTAACCGGGAGGTTGCAAGTTCAAACCCCCAGCTGACAAGGTACAAATCTGTCGTTCTGCCCCTGAACAGGCAGTTAACCCACTGTTCCTAGGCCGTCATTGAAAATAAGAATTTGTTCTTAACTGACTTGCCTAGTTAAATAAAGGTAAAAAAATACAAAAAATAAACGAGGCCCGCACCATGCATTTCTGAAAGCACTTGTTTCAAAAGCTCAAATGATAAACTTTTTACAGTTATACCGAATGTTGTTTATTGTAATTTGAATTTTCTTGGGGTTGACTCGTCATGTCTAATACAGTGCCTTGCGAAAGTATTCGGCCCCCTTGAACTTTGCGACCTTTTCAGGCTTCAAACATAAAGATATAAAACTGTATTTTTTTGTGAAGAATCAACAAGTGGGACACAATCATGAAGTGGAACGACATTTATTGGATATTTCAAACTTTTTTAACAAATCAAAAACTGAAAAATTGGGCGTGCAAAATGATTCAGCCCCTTTACTTTCAGTGCAGCAAACTCTCTCCAGAAGTTCAGTGAGGATCTCTGAATGATCCAATGTTGACCTAAATGACTAATGATGATAAATACAATCCACCTGTGTGTAATCAAGTCTCCGTATAAATGCACCTGCACTGTGATAGTCTCAGAGGTCCGTTAAAAGCGCAGAGAGCATCATGAAGAACAAGGAACACACCAGGCAGATACTGTTGTGAAGAAGTTTAAAGCCGGATTTGGATACAAAAAGATTTCCCAAGCTTTAAACATCCCAAGGAGCACTGTGCAAGCGATAATATTGAAATGGAAGGAGTATCAGACCACTGCAAATCTACCAAGAACTGGCCGTCCTTCTAAACTTTCAGCTCATACAAGGAGAAGACCGATCAGAGATGCAGCCAAGAGGCCCATGATCACTCTGGATGAACTGCAGAGATCTACAGCTGAGGTGGGAGACTCTGTCCATAGGACAACAATCAGTCGTATATTGCACAAATCTGGCCTTTATGGAAGAGTGGCAAGAAGAAAGCCATTTCTTAAAGATATCCATAAAAAGTGTTGTTTAAAGTTTGCCACAAGCCACCTGGGAGACACACCAAACATGTGGAAGAAGGTGCTTTGGTCAGATGAAACCAAAATTGAACTTTTTGGCAACAATGCAAAACGCTATGTTTGGCGTAAAAGCAACACCCTGAACACACCATCCCCACTGTCAAACATGGTGGTGGCAGCATCATGGTTTGGGCCTGCTTTTCTTCAGCAGGGACAGGGAAGATGGTTAAAATTGATGGGAAGATGGATGGAGCCAAATACAGGACCATTCTGGAAGAAAACCTGATGGAGTCTGCAAAAGACCTGAGACTGGGACGGAGAGTTGTCTTCCAACAAGACAATGATCCAAAACATAAAGCAAAATCTACAATGGAATGGTTAAAAAATAAACATATCCAGGTGTTAGAATGGCCAAGTCAAAGTCCAGACCTGAATCCAATCGAGAATATGTGGAAAGAACTGAAAACTGCTGTTCACAAATGCTCTCCATCCAAACTCACTGAGCTCGAGCTGTTTTGCAAGGAGGAATGGGAAGAAATTCAGTCTCTCGATGTGCAAAACTGATAGAGACATACCCCAGGCGACTTACAGCTGTAATCGCAGCAAAAGGTGGTGCTACAAAGTATTAACTTAAGGGGGCTGAATAATTTTGCACGCCCAATTTTTCAGTTTTTGATTTGTTAAAAACATTTGAAATATCCAATAAATGTCATTCCACTTCATGATTGTGTTACACTTGTTGTTGATTCTTCACAAAAATATACATTTTTTCTATCTTTATGTTTGAAGCCTGAAATGTGGCAAAAGATCGCAAAGTTCAAGGGGGCCGAATACTTTCGCAAGGCACTGTATATGTGGCTTGTTGATAACAACTCTGTTTCCTACTACAGTGGCAAGAAAAAGTATGTGAACCCTTTGGAATTACCTGGATTTATGCATCTATCTCACAACAATAGACAAACATTGTGTGCTTAAACTAATAACACACAAATGATTGTATTTTTCTTGTCTATATTGGATACATAATTTAAACATTAACAGTGTAGGTTAGAAAAAGTATGTGTGAACCCCTAGGCTAATGACTTCTCCAAAAGCTAGTTGGAGTCAGGAGTCAACTAACCTGCAGTCCAATCAATGAGATGAGATTTGAGATTTTGGTTAGAGCTACCTTGCCCTATAAAAAAAACGCACCAAATTTTAGTCTGCTATTCACAAGAAGCATTACCTGATATGAACCATGCCTCGGACAAAATAGATCACAGAAGATCTAAAATTAAGAATGGTTGACTTGCATAAAGCTGGAAAGGGTTACAACAGTACCTCTAAAAACCTTGATAATCATCAGTCCGGATATTGCTGAAACTGAACCGGTTTTGTAAAGAGGAATGGTCCAAAATTCCTTCTGACCATTGTGCAGGTCTGATCCGCAACTATGGAAAACATTTGGTTGAGGCGATTGCTGCCAAAGGAGGGTCAACCAGTTATTAAATCCAAGGGCTCACATACTTTCCCCCCCTGCACTGTGAATGTTTACACGGTGTGTTCAATAAAGACATGAAAACGTATAATTGTTTGTGTGTTATTAGTTTAAGCAGACTGTGTTTGTCTATTGTTGTGACTTAGATGACCAGATCAAATGTTATGACCAATTTATGCAGAAATCCAGGTATTTCCAAAGGGTTCACATACTTTCTCTTGCCACTGTATATGCAGTTTGCTGCCTAGTGATTGCAACATTGTAACTCTGACGTGAAAACTTGTCAACAATGTTTTGTTTCCAAGTGCTACTGAATAAGCTCAACGGAAATACATCAATTGCACATGATACACATCATTATTCTAGTCTAGTCTATCAATCCATTCCAAATATTTATACTATACAGGACACAGTGGCGGCAGAAGAATCGCTAGGACTGGGCCTGAAGAACACAATAAGGTGCGGCGCACCGTAGCCTGTTCAAAGTGAGTCGCTGCTGTTGGGAAGTCAAAAAAAGCTACTCCTTGGAGTAGCTTGCAATGCGCATCAACCTTGTTACTTTTGTCCTCAAGAAGGCTCGATCTTGGGGCCGTCTTTACTCTGTTTTTGAGAACGAATCCCCTTTCGGCGGGAACACTGGAAACAGGGATAATCAACACAATCATCACCAATTTTGCCAAGTACACTTAGCTGAAGTCTCTTATGAGTTGGAGCACATCAACTGGTATTTCCATCAATGAATAAAAAGCATTAATTTGCAATGGATTTGTTTTCTTCTCTTGGACAATTTTCCAGAAACAATTGTATTTATGGGCTTTTCAATTTTGAAAACAAAGCTTGTCAAAAAAAGTGCTCTCTTGGCACAACTTGTCCTGGGAATGAGGTTAATTGAGCATAGGGACTGGGTAAGAATAGGGACGCATTTGTGTATAGTTTCCTAGAAACAAGCGGTGGCTCAACAAACCCTTTGGCGCGACTTACCTGACTCTCCCCTACCCATCCAGCAACTCTATTACTGGTGTTATCTTTCTATTATTCTATCTCTGCATTGTTTAAAATAATTAAAAGGGGCCCGTAAGTAACCATTTCACTGTTAGTCTACACCGGTTGTTTACCAAGCATGTGTCAAATACAATTTGATTTAAATAGCAGCTAGTCAGTGTAAGGTCCATAATGGAGTCCCATCACTATAAACACGTAAACATTCTATGTGAGCTGTGGATCAAATAATGCCTTCACTTTGACATCCTTCAGCCCCCCTCTAGGTTCTGCATGGCACTGGGAGACTACACACACAAAAAGGTACGGGTTTAAGATGAGGAGTGGGTGTCCATCTTGTCTGTCAACCCTCCACACCTGCCCAGACAATGATCTCAGCTAGCTCACTTTTCTGTGGGGGGTCAGGACACCAAACACAAACGGAGGCTTTCAATTCATCCTCTATAAAGCTTCCAAGCCAACAATACCTTGACAGTTGAAAAATAAACTACCCACAGTATATTATTGGTGCTCATAGTCCCTGGTACCACCCTGTTCTGGTCAGCTACCAAAAAAGAAAAAGAGCTGTCTGTCTTACTCATCGGAGAAGCCCAGAGGATCCGTGTGTTTGGGTGCATTTGCGTGCTGAAATATGAGCACCGGTGAGAGGGTGAAAGCAATGAGTGTGTGTGTGTGTGTGTTACACTCAAACTTACAAGAGAAAAAGACAGACGGTCGGCTCCATCTTCAACTCTCGCTTTCAAGTCCCCACCTGGAAAGCCCCCCTGCCCCCGACCACATCAAAGTCTCTAAGAGACATTTCTGGGCAAACTCACCTCTGTGTTACCCCAGGAATGAATCTGGCTCACTCTTTTAACACATCTGCCCTGTTGTTGTTTCTGACTATGTTTCCCATCAATCCCAATCCCCATCTGTCTTCTCTGACAGTGGAGTTGTGAGGCTAAGGTGGATCTATAACACCCTTTACCGTAAATGGAGGGAGGGAATAATCTTTTCTATTCAAGCCAGAAGGGGTTACTTTCTTCTGAGGCAGCTGCTATGCTATTGATGTACAGGGCCGTAACCCTGAGAATACAATCAAATGGTTGTGAAAGAGGGAAGTAAGGGGGGCTAGGCTTGTTTTTTAACTGCAAGCTTCAGTGTTTGCTACAGCTCCTCAGGCACATACAGTGCCTTGCGAAAGTATTTGTCCCCCTTGAACTTTGCGACCTTTTGCCACATTTCAGGCTTCAAACATAAAGATATAAAACTGTATTTTTTTGTGAAGAATCAACAACAAGTGGGACACAATCATGAAGTGGAATGACATTTATTGGATATTTCAAAATTTTTTAACAAATCAAAAACTGAAAAATTGGGTGTGCAAAATTATTCAGCCCCTTTACTTTCAGTGCAGCAAACTCTCTCCAGAAGTTCAGTGAGGATCTCTGAATGATCCAATGTTGACCTAAATGACTAATGATGATAAATACAATCCACCTGTGTGTAATCAAGTCTCCGTATAAATGCACCTGCACTGTGATAGTCTCAGAGGTCCGTTAAAAGCGCAGAGAGTATCATGAAGAACAAGGAACACACCAGGCAGGTCCGAGATACTGTTGTGAAGAAGTTTAAAGCCGGATTTGGATACAAAAAGATTTCCCAAGCTTTAAACATCCCAAGGAGCACTGTGCAAGCGATAATATTGAAATGGAAGGAGTATCAGACCACTGTAAATCTACCAAGACCTGGCCGTCCCTCTAAACTTTCAGCTCATACAAGGAGAAGACTGATCAGAGATGCAGCCAAGAGGCCCATGATCACTCTGGATGAACTGCAGAGATCTACAGCTGAGGTGGGAGACTCTGTCCATAGGACAACAATCAGTCATATAGTGCACAAATCTGGCCTTTATGGAAGAGTGGCAGGAAGAAAGCCATTTCTTAAAGATATCCATAAAAAGTGTAGTTTAATGTTTGCCACAAGCCACCTGGGAGACACACCAAACATGTGGAAGAAGGTGCTCTGGTCAGATGAAACCAAAATGGAACTTTTTGGCAACAATGCAAAACGTTATGTTTGGCGTAAAAGCAACACAGCTAATCACCCTGAACACACCATCCCCACTGTCAAACATTGGGGTGGCAGCATCATGGTTTGGGCCTGCTTTTCTTCAGCAGGGCCAGGGAAGATGGATAAAATTGATGGGAAGATGGATGGAGCCAAATACAGGACCATTCTGGAAGAAAACCTGATGGAGTCTGCAAAAGACCTGAGACTGGGACGGAGAGTTGTCTTCCAACAAGACAATGATCCAAAACATAAAGCAAAATCTACAATGGAATGGTTCAAAAATAAACATATCCACGTGTTAGAATGGCCAAGTCAATGTCCAGACCTGAATCCAATCGAGAATCTGTGGAAAGAACTGAAAACTGCTTTTCACAAATGCTCTCCATCCAAACTCACTGAGCTCGAGCTGTTTTGCAAGGAGGAATGGGAAAAAAATTCAGTCTCTCGATGTGCAAAACTGATAGAGACATACCCCAAGCGACTTACAGCTGTAATCGCAGCAAAATGTGGCGTTACAAAGTATTAACTTAAGGGGGCTGAATAATTTTGCACGCCCAATTTTTAAGTTTTTGATTTGTTAAAAAAGTTTGAAATATCCAATAAATGTCGTTCCACTTCATGATTGTGTCCCACTTGTTGTTGATTCTTCACAAAAAATACTGTTTTATATCTGTATGTTTGAAGCCTGAAATGTGGCAAAAGGTCGCAAAGTTCAAGGGAGCCGAATACTTTCGCAAGGCACTGTAGGTGCTGAAATATATTAGGTGTGTGTGTGTTGCTTCATATTGTCTATCTTTCTCACCTCTGATTCGTTACAGCAGAACACATCGGATGCTCTATAGAATTCAGGATCCAGGTCTGGAATGGCCGGCGCTGGGTTGAAAATGGTCTTCACTGTAAGACATAGGAAACTATCTAAAGTGACCAGACTTATTTGGTAAAGTACATATCAGGTAAATGCTACCAGAGAGCAATCTACTCCACTACAGAGTGCTGGAACAACTGAACAATTTCATTGACTGAGTGAGATGAAATGGGATGAGAGAAAGCTAGTGCTTATGGAAATATGTTGGTAGAGAAAAAGCTTACCACACACACGACAAAATCAGAATGACATAATTTGGTCATTGGAAACTGGTTTCCTGGTTGTAAAAGACTTCAGATAACAAGATTACAACCTGGTAAAAACTTATTTTGATGACTTTTGTGAAACATCATATTTTGTCTGTTATCTAGTCAGAGAACCAGTATGTATTTTTTCTGTTTGCTAAAAAGACAACAAAAAAACTCCCTTTTACAATCAGTCTACAAATTAAGCATTTCCTGCAGGGAAATTACCTAACCTGTGACAATCAGTGTCATCTGAGTGTAGCATACTAAATAGTAAGTATAAAGATATATATATATATATACACATATATATATACACTACACTATATATATATATATATATATATATATATATATATATATATATATATACTCACACACACACACATTCAGATATAGACTGAGTGTACAAAACACCTGCTCTATCCCATGACATAAACTGACCAGGTGGACAGACACTCTCCTTTAAATGCTCTGATACAGAGCAGAATTCATGGTTCCTTCAATGATGGCAAGTCATCCAGGTCGTGAGGCAGCAAAGAATCCCCAAACCATCACACTACTGCGAACATGCTTGACCATTGGTATGAGGTTCTTACTGTGGAATGCAGTGTTTGGTTTCTCCCAGAAACAACAGGACACACGTTGTCCAAAAATATAACTCAAGTTTAACAAAAAAGCACATAGAAGCACCTGGATGATCATCAAGACCCCTGAAAGAATCTCTATGGACAGATGATTCAAAATGTTACATTTTTGGACAACATGGGTCCTGTTATGTCTGGGAGAAACCAAACACTGCATTCCATCTGTGAGATGAGGCTGAAGTGCAGCTGGATCATGCAGCAAGACAATGATACAAAACACACCAGCAAGTCTACATCAGAATGCTGAAAAGCAACACATTTAAAGCTTTGGAATAACCTAAACCTGACTGAGATGGTAGGTTGTGGTAGGACCTGAAATGAGCTGTAAATGCTCGAAACCCCACAAATGGATATGAGAGACTGATCAGCAATTACGGGAATAATTTGGGTATAGTCATTGCAGCTAGAAGGCGGCACGACCAGTTATTGCGTGTCGAATTAAAACAAATATTTAACTCTTATAAACTAGGCAAGCCAGTTAAGAACAAATGCTTATTTCAAATGACGGCCTATCCCGGCCAAACCCGGATGACGCTGGGCCAATTGTGTACCGCCCTATGGGACTCCCAATGAAGGACGGATGTGATACAGCCTGGGTTTGAACCAGGGATACCTCTTCCACTGAGATGCAGTGCCTTAGACCACTGCACCACTCGGGAGCCTAAAGGGGGCAATTCATTTTTCACACAGGGGCATTGGGTTTTGCATAACTTTGTTTATTAAATACAGGACAAAAGTATCAATATGTTGTGCCATTTATTCACTCAGGTTCCCTTTATCTACCATTAGGTTGAAGATCTGATAACATTCAGTGTCTAAAATATGCAAAAATAGAGAAAATCAGAAAGGTGGCAAAAAATGCTCATGGCACTGTATGTGTTGTATCTCTCCGTACACAGTGAATATTTATGAAGCTTAACCCTGCATGTTTTTATCCAACATCATGCTATTCTGTGTATGTACGGATGAGCTCTATGAAAAGTATGTGTGTATGGATGTACATACAGTTGAAGTCGGAAGTTTACATACACCTTAGCCAAATACATTTAAACTCAGTTTTTCAAATTCCTGACATTTAATCCAAGTATAAATTCCTTGTCTTAGGTCAGTTAGGATCACCACTTTATTTTAAGAATGTGACATGTCAGAATAATAATAGAGAGAATGATTTATTTCAGCTTTTATTTATTTCATCACATTCCCAGTGGGTCAGAAGTTTACATAGACTCAATTAGCATTTGGTAGCATTGCCTTTACATTTTTTAACTTGGGTCAAACGTTTCAGGTAGCCTTCCACAAGCTTCACACAATAAGTTGGGTGAATTTTGGCCCGTTTCTCCTGACAGAGCTGGTGTAACTGAGTCAGGTTTGTAGGTCTCCTTGCTCTCACACGCTTTTTCAGTTCTGCCCACACATTTTCTATGGGATTGAGGTCAGTGCTTTGTGATGGCCACTCCAATACCTGGACTTTGTTGTCCTTAAGCCATTTTGCCACAACTTTGGAAGTATGCTTGGGGTCATTGTCCATTTGGAAGACCCATTTGCGACCAAGCTTTAACTTCCTGACTGATGTCTTGAGATGTTGCTTCAATATATCTACATCATTTTCCTACCTCAGGATGCCATCTATTTTGTGAAGTGCACTAGTCCCTCCTGCAGCAAAGCACCCCCACAACATGATGCTGCCTGTGCTTCCCAGTTGGGATGGTGTTCTTCGGCTTGCAAGCCTCCCCCTTTTTCTTACAAACATAATGATGGTCATTACGGCCAAACAGTTCTATTTTTGTTTCATCAGACCAGAGGACATTTCTCCAAAAAGTACGATCTTTGTCCCCATGTGCAGTTGCAAACTGTCTGGCTTTTTTATGGTGGTCTTGGAGCAGTGGCTTCTTCCTTGCTGAGCGGCCTTTCAGGTTATGTCGATATAGGACTTGTTTTACTGTGGAGATAGATACTTTTGTACCTGTTTCTTCCAGCATCTTCACAAGGTCCTTTGCTGTTGTTCTGTTGTTCTGACAGCTGTGTGGTCCCATGGTGTTTATACTTTCATACTATTGTTTGTACAGATGAACGTGGTACCTTCAGGCATTTGGAAATTGCTCCCAAGGATGATCCAGACTTGTAGAAGTCTACAATTATTGTTTTAGGTTCTTGGCTGATTTCTTTTGATTTTCCCATGATGTCAAGCAAAGAGGCACAGTGTTTGAACGTAGGCCTTGAAATACATCCACAGGTACACCTACAATTGACTCAAATTATGTCAATTAGCCGATCAGAAGCTTCTAAAGCCATGACATAATTTTCTGAAATGTTACAAGCTGTTTAAAGGCACAGTCAACTTAGTGTATGTAAACCTCTGACCCACTGGAATTGTGATACAGTGAATTATAAGTGAAATAATCTGTCTGTAAACAATTGTTGGAAAAATTACTTGTGTCATGCACAAAGTAGATGTCCTAACCGACTTACCAAAACTATAGTTTGTTATCAAGAAATTTGTGGAGTGGTTGAAAAATGAGTTTCAATGACTCCAACCTAAATTAATGTAAACTTCCGACTTCAACTGTATGTGACTGATTTTACCTCAGATTTTATTTAAGCTAAAGCCATTGTGTATTCCTGCATCTGTGAAATAAAACCCTGTTTTGTGTGTGTGTGTGATTGTGTGGGCGTGTGCAAGTGAGCAGCTGCGTGGGTTTGCGCAGGGCTTTAGCCACCTGGCGCTCTGAGGTGGATGCTAGGGCCTCTTTCGAGTAAAAGTGGAAACAGTGCGTCACACACGCGTGTACACACACGCAGACAACACATCAAACTCAGCTTACACAACCTCTGTTTCGATGATAAAGATCACACCTTCCTTCCACTTTCCAAGAGAGAAAAGAGGTTTCTGATATGATACAATTTCAAATAAACCCCTCTCTTTCCTCTCGCTCTCTCAATATCTGCCCCCTCTTCACTTTCACAGCTAGTTTCAATTGACCCTCATCCCTCTCTCTGTACACTCTCTCAGCTCACTTTTTCCTTCATTCTCTCCGCCAGTTTTTATCCCCCTCTCTCTTTATTGTATCTCCTCTTTCTAGACTTCATCTCTCTCTGAATCTCTCTCTCAAATACTGTACCCTGGCTCCTTGTTCTCTATTCCTCCCACTCTCTCATGTCACTCTTCCTTCGTCTAGCTGTCTCTCTCTCTTTCTGTTTCTGTGTATCTAATGCAGTGTAAACTAAAGAGGCGCAGCCAGTTGAGGTGTAAGGACAGCGCTATCACCCACTTCCTCTTACCCCCACCCGGTCTTGAGGCCCATCTGCCATCTGTGGTGACACCACATGTCCGTGTATGTTTACATCAACCACGTGACCAGGAAGGATGGTTCAACCCCAGTCCAGAGATATGCTGGTGAATAAGCTACAGTGCAGGAAACTGCACATACAAACATGTGGCCACTGCACAGTAAAGCAGGGTTGGGGTCAATTCTATTTTAAGTCACACAAATCAAGGTCACTATAGTAACAAATACTGGTATTAATGGACCTAGACAAATCAAATCAGGAGGTAAAATGAAATTCCAATATTGTGTATGGAAGAGCTAATAGGAAAATCGGCATTGACATTTCACTTCCCGAATTGACCGAATTCAATTAACTTTGTGAATTGAACCCTGAAGTGCAGTCCAGTGCTAACGTCACAGTCTGACATAACCATAATAACACAATGACTCGACCCAAAGCTATATGCAACTGCCAGACATAGGTGTTAAAATACTCAGACATTAGCTAATAGTCATCAGTCAGCTCACTACCATTTTTCCCTCCAGGTGTTGTGGGGAACAGCTGTAGTAGATGTGCAGTACTGTAGAGCGAGAGTAGGTTAGAGCCACATCTGTTATGGCAGATGTGGTAACATCTGAGTCATGTCTGGAGGTGTTGTGAGTCTAGGGGTGCGTTCCAAATGGCCTATTACCTATGGGTCTTGGTCAAAAGTAGTGCACTATATAGGGAATAGGATCCCATTTTCGACGCAACGTCTTTTGGTTCGTCAGGTCGGCTGAGCTGCTTGCATTTATAATTGCCATCCGATATACTTGCGTGTGTTTATGTACGCATGCATGCGCCCACACACACACACACACACACACACACACACACACACACACACACACACACACACACACACACACACACACACACACACACACACACACACACACACACACACACACACACACACACACACACACACACACACACACACACACACACACACACACCAGAGTTTTTCTCTTGAGGACTATCCGGATGAGAGACAGAAATGTAATGGAGGGAGAAAGTGATCGAGAAAGAAAAAGAAAGGCAGGGGTTTAGAAGAGGCAGAAGGAGAAAAGTAAAGAGAGGAGGAGGCTGAAAGAGAGAAATAACAAGTAGGAGAGAGAAAGTAAGAGAGAGAGATATATGGAAAAGGTCAGGAGAGGGTGAGGCAGGCAGTCTCACACACACACACACACACACACACACACACACACACACACACACACACACACACACACACACACACACACACACACACACACACACACACACACACACACACACACACACACACACACACACACACACACACACACACACACACACACACACACGGATGAGTCACCGGAGAGCATTTGGAGAGTGTTTAAGAGGCTCTAATTGCATCTGGTGAGAAAATATAAAAGCTATGTCTTGAACAGAGAGCAAAAAGAAAGAGGGACAGAAAATGGAGAAAGTGAGAGAGAAAGAGACATGGAGCGAGAGAGAGAGAAAGAGGGCTTTGGATGGATGCATTATCACTTACAGGTTCAAATAATTACCCTCTCCTTGCTTACGAGGTAGAGTGAAAGGATAGAAAGAAAGATGGAGAATAAACAACATATTCATTAGTTGGGAAGAATGATACACAGTCTAAAAAATAAATAAATAATTCAGTGTATGAAAAAACAGGTAAAGTGTTGGTGCCATGTTTCATAAAAGATCCCAGAAATGTTCCATATGCACAAAAAAGTTTATTTTTCTCAAATTTGTGCACACATTTGTTTATATCCCTGTTAGTGATCATTTCTCCTTTGCCAAGATAATCTATCCACCTGACAGATGTGGCATTTCAAGAAGCTGATTAAACAGCATGATCATTCCACAGGTCACTCTAATATGTGAGGGACCGGCTCGATTCGGTCTTATGTATCAACATTTTATTTATTTTTTATTTTTATTTATTTTTTACATTGGATAAAAGTAGAGACTGAAACTGTGCTGCTGGCAACAATTTTACGTTTACTGACACTGGCCATATTCAACGGGGTTTGAGCGTTTGTAAATTCGTTAGTTATTCTGTGCTCTGGCACACTCAGAAAAGAGTGCTCTGAAATCGGAGTAGATAGCCAGAGCGAATTTACCAGCTACGTCTATCAACAGATGTCGCAGTGACATCATGAACATTCTATTGAAATGGTCACTTGCATAGTGGAGTCTTTTGTTTAGACATGTAGCTAGCTAGCTAGCAAAACAATGAACCATAATCCCAACTCATAACGTTACTAACCTGCATAAAATATGCAGGTGGCTAACCAACCAGGTTCAATGTTAGCTAGCAAGCTAACATTAGGCTATAATTAGCCGTGTAAATGGCTCTGACATATGAATAATATTACTAAAGTACACAGATCATACACATAATGTTAGCTAGTGAGCAAGCCAGCTAATGTTAGCCAGCTAGCTAAAAGTACACTAACTTGAAATTAAAATTACTTAGACAAAATTAGAAACGTGTAATATCTGAAAATGTTGCTAGCTAGACTCTTACCCGTATACATGGATGAACGCTTCTCCCTCTCTGTCATGGATGCCATGGTTGCCCTTAGCTTGAAGATGTAATCCGGAGACAGGTGTTTTATACCAAAGCCTGCATATTTGCAATCAAACGGCAGAATTTTCTCCATCTCCTTAGCTATCATACTCTAATTCCACTGGGCCTTCCACTGATTTCAAAACATGGTCTTCCAGAAGTGGAGAGCAACACTTTTGCAGTTCTACTACATCACATCTTTCATAAAAGCTACATACTGACCAACTCATGTTATAGACAGAAGCGTGCTACACAGCAGACCAATCCAAACTCATCTCTCGGCATATCCAGCCCATCCATTATCTCAGACAATCGTGGCTAGCGGGAACTTTCCTGTCTTTGTCCGTGGCTAAACCAACTACTATACAATTTTATTCGTATTTACAGATGCCGTACAAGTTTGTTATTAAGGCACATGAAAGTTCACATGTTCCACAAGGCATTTCTGCCAAAAAACGCGTTTTGATTTTAAAACAAAGTTCACGTTCAAATGACTCTCCTGTGAAGTAGTGACACGCGACATATGCCTAGTTTCCTTAAACAAGTCACAAATGTGCAGTTTTGTCACACAACAGAATGCTACAGAGAATGCTACAGATAAGGGAGCATGCACTTGACATGCTGACTGCAGGAATGTTCGCCAGAGCCGTTGCCAGAGAATTGAACTTCTCTACCTTAATCCACATCCAGCTTCTTCACCTGCGGGATCGTTTGAGCATTTCTGTCTGTAATAAAGCCCTTTTGTGGGGGAAAACTTATTCTGATTGGCTGGGCTTGCCTCCCTAGTGGGTGGGACCATGCCCTCCCAGGCCCACCAATGGCTGCGCCCCTGCCCAGTCATGTTAAATCCATAGATTAGGGCCTAATTTATTTATTTCAATATTTGAGCATTGATGTTGAAATTGTTGCATGTTTATAGTTTTGTTCAGTATATATACAGTAAATATACATATTTACCATATAATATATGATAACAAATATCTTAAAAAACATTATTTCAGTGACTATGTGACGCAACACCAAGTGTACAGCATGAAAAAGCAACAGTACAGTACCTCAACCCTGGAGAGTTATTTCTAAGAATCTGTTTCTCTTTCATCCTTAAGGAAAACCTCAGAGGAGTTTTGCGTAGGCCGGGCAGCAGCGAGCTCTGTCACCTGACGATCCAATCGCGTCATTAGCCCCCGGGCCAAACCATTGACACCGCACCCCTTACGGGGGCTGACATTCACGTAATCTGCTTGTGCTGCTATCACATTAACTTGTCTCTTATCTCTCCACGCAGTGATGCCTATTAGCGCCTTGGCAGAAGGAGTTGATAATCCATGCCAGGGTATATGATATCAGAGGTGGTACGTCAGAGATGGCGCGCGATGCCATCTGGGTTGCCCAGATTGCCCATCTGTGGGCAATGAGGTGGGCGAGAGCCCATTATGACATGCTTTGGAAGTGGATGGTGGTAACTAATAAAAGGGCCCCGACACCAGAGCCGGATGTCCCCGTATGTCTCAACTCCACAGATGTGAGACACCGATGCGGTCCAATAATAGACTGGGGTACTAATGATGATAGAGCTCCGTGGTCTAGTTATTCCCATTGGAGGTGTGGTGCTTTATTTACCTGGAGCTGCCATTCTTTTGGGTGGGGAAGTGTATTAATGAAGTGGTATACTGTACCTTGACAAACACACACGTCACATGCATGCACACACCCAGCTTGCGAAACACACACTCACAGATAAGGACTTCTACAGACTTAGCGAGGTAACGCACCCCTTTCACATTTTGAGGGTGAAAATATATTGCAGGGAAATCAGTGGCAGCTGCATTTACCGAGGACCACTTCTCAGTTTATGAACACCGACGTGGCAAAACTATAGTTTGTTAACAAGAAATCTGTGGAGTGGTTGGAAAATTAGTTTTAATGACTTCAACCTAAGTGTATGTAAACTTCCGACTTCAACTGTATACGCAAAACATTTGGGAAATTATATTATTTCAAACTAATACAAAGAGATTTTGTTTAACAAGTAATACAAAAATAATTTTAAAAAGGTAGGGGTCAAAATTATTGACACCCCTGTTTTCAATACCTCACATTCAGAGGATAATGGCACAGAACCTTTTTCTAAAATGTTTTATGAGTTGGAAGGATCTACAGAATCCTTCCAGATCCTTGGTATTCTTTATCTGTGCTTATGGACCACAGGTTTTCAATGGGTTTCAATTCTGGAGACAGATGGCCGTTGCAAAATGTTGATTTTGTGGCCAATTAACCATTTCTTTGTGTATTTTCATGTATGCTTGGGGTTATTATCTTGCTGGAAGATCCATTTGTGGACAGGTTTTTGGCCAAAAATATCCTAGTACTGACGCCGTTGACCTTAACAAGGACGCCAGGACCAGTGAAAGCAAAATAGCCACTTTAACATCAAAGAGCAACCATCATATTTTACAGTAGGTATGGGGTTCTTTTCTGCTCATGCATTCTCATGTTGATGCCAAACCAACCACTGGTGCATGACCAAAGAGTTCTATTTACATGTCAACCAACAAAGGGCTGCCGTTTTAAGGGCTCATAACCAACTGTGCTATTTTGAGTCCGACACGAACTGCTTTGTCGAGACAAGGTCCAAATCCCTTCATCAGCATGAAGAAAAGATGGAGAAAAAAGGCGAGGAGGGCGGGGTGTCTTGTAAGAATTTGACTACGAGTAGGTAAACCCCTACTACCCTCGGTATTATTGGCTGAACAACAACACGAATAATATAGAACTGGCTGGCTTCTCCGTGCAGGACAGAGTAGCTACGTAAATAACTGTGGTGCGAGATGTCTAATATTAAATAAGTCTCAAGGTATTGCTCACCTGAGGCAGAATACCTCATGATAAGCTGTAGACCACACTATCTACCAAGAGAGTTCTCATCTATATTATTCGTAGCCGTCTATTTACCACCACAAACTGATGCTGGCACTAAGACCACACACAATGAGATGTATAAGGCCATAAGCAAACAAGAAAATGCTTATCCAGAAACAGCACTCCTAGTGGCCGGGGACTTTAATACAGGAAAACTTAAATTAATTTTACCCAATTTCTACCAGCATGTCACAAGTGCAACCAGAGGGGAAAAAACTCTAGGCCACCTTTATTCCACACACAAAGACGCATACAAAGATCTCCCTCGCCCTCCATTTGGCAAATCTGATCTCTTATAAAACATCCCGCTATGCCCTCAGATGAACCATCAAACAGGCAACGATTGAATCCTACCACACCGGCTCTGACGCTCGTCAGATGTGGCAGGGCTTGAAAACTATTACGGACAACAAAGGGAAACCCAGCCGCGAGCTGCTCAGTGATGCGAGCCTACCAGACGAGCTAAATGCATTTTATGCTCGCTTCGAGGCAAGCAACACTGAAGCATGCGTGAGAGCACCAGCTGTACCGGACGATTTTCAACCTCTCTCTGGCCGAGTCTGTAATACCTACATGTTTCAAACAGACCACCAATTTCCTGGCCGTTGCGAAGGTAACCTGCCTAAATGATTACCACCCTGTAGCACTCACGTTGGTAGCCATGAAGTGCTTTGAAAGGCTGGTCATGGCTTACATAAACACCATCACGCCAGAAACTCTAGACCCACTCCAATTTCTATTCCACGCCAACAGATCCACTGATGACGCAATCTCCATCTCATTCAAACACTGCCCTTTCCCACCATTGTATTTGGCGCATGTGACAAATCAAATTTGATTTGAAAAGGCATTGGCACTTGGATTGGAACTGGTACTTTGGTCAGATGACATGAAAATAGAGCTCTTTGGAAATGCACAGACTAAGGATATAAGGGATCTGGAAGGACTCTGTATGGAGGAATGGTCTAAGATCCCTCCCAATGTGTTCTCCAGCTCATAAAATATTTTTGAAAAAGGCTCAGTGTCGTTATCCTCGTAAGCGGTGGTATTGAAAGGCATGGGGAAAAAGGCTGTCAATTTTTAGCCCTACTTTTTTGAGTGAAAAATAAAAAGTTTACTACAAAATCTCTTTCTCTGAACAATTGTATTAGTATAAAATAATATCATTTCATAATTTCTTTGAGCATACAATATATATATATTATTTATTTTACACAATAATTTTTGCTCATTTTTATCAAGGGTGTCAATCATGTCAGACCCCGTTGTATAAATAGCTAGGTATGTTATTCTGAACAACAAAGACAATCTGGGAAAATAAGATATTGGTGATATGAGGCCTCAGTGTCAATTTCAATAATGTATGAATTAACAGAGGATTGTGCCAGTAAAGCAGGCTTAGTTCTCGATAAATCAGAATCTAAAAGAAATTCCCTGATGACTCACTGTAGGTTGGAACAGAGATTGTCGAGCGTTGCTTCATGACAGACAAAGCAGACAGACGTACCGTTGTTCTCATGGGACAGGCCAACAGACAGAAAGAGGTAGACAGTACGAAGACAGTACATAGATAGACGTCCAGACTGACCGTTGTTCTCATGGGACAGGCGCAGGGCCTGCAGGGAGGTGTCCGGGCTGATCTCCAGCTGGCACACCATTACCTTGGCATGGCTTAAGGCTGGCAGTGCCCGCCGCAGATCCTCGCCACCCAGTAGCAGGTTGGCACCAGCCACGATCACAATGGCATTCTCCCCTGCGGACGTGACACAACCGAAAGTGACCAAATGGAAAGATGATGACGTGGCATGAGGGTCACTGGCCCTCGCTTATGACAGCATAGGTACGTACTGTGTTTTTGTGTGGCACGCACGCACGCACGCACGCACGCACGCACGCACGCACGCACGCACACACACACACACACACACACACACACACACACACACACACACACACACACACACACACACACACACACACACACACACACACACACACACACACACACACACACACACACACACACACACACACACACACACAACAATACCCATAAAAATAACACAGCTAGTCATTCCAGGTGCATAGTGTTGGAGTACTAAAACACAGTCAGAGATTGGAGCATGTCGAAGGGCCAGTCCAAGGCTAATAGGGGTCTGAGATCCTTGAACCACTTTTGCTCAGTGGATTCAGGAAATGAACTGTCATTCAACATTTGTACGTCCTGTCAAATCATCTTTAGAAAGTTAATCCAAAATATAAATTAATTTCCTGGATTGAGTTACAATGACCAAAATGACCATGGAATATTGTTTTCAACGAGAATCTCAATCAATTGTACCCGTTTATATCACACTGGTTAGTAGGGTTGGGCTTTGTCCTATCCTGATATACACATGATTTTTTTGTCTTACCAGAGTGACATGGGCTGGATAGAAGCAGTCTACTGCGTTTAGGACTGGATAATAATTGCTTTATTTGCCTCATAAAATAATAGAAAAATAAATAATAGTTTGTTCTAACTCTCATAAAGCTGTGATTGAAAAAAGCTTATGCAGAGATCCCTCTGTGTCAAAATGCAAGCTGAGATCTCACACTCAGAGTTGCTTAAAACAAACTTAAGCCTATACAACATTAACCAATTAAAAACAGTTCTGTAGCAATGAGGTTTATGCAGTAGGCTATAGGCCCAATATATCGTCACTGCATACTGGCTATCCTTGAGTTGCCCTGCCAATGTTGTTCTTCTCAGACCATTTTGAAATTATATATATAAATATGGTATTTGATCACACTGGTAATAGATCATTTTAGTATTACAGGTGAGGCACAGCTGAGTGAGCATTGGGGCTGTCCCCGACAAAAAACATCTTGGTTGACCAAAAGTCGTCTGTTTTTTCGACCAATCGATTGGTGTATTTTTTTCATATACAGTGCATTTCAAAAGTATTCAGACCCCTTGGCTTTTTCCACATTTTGTTACGTTACAGCCTTATTCTAAAATTGATTTGCTCATTTCCTCATCAATATACACACAATACCCCATAATGACAAAGTGAAAACAGGTTTTTAGAAATGTTTACAAATTTAGTCAGACCCTTTGCTATGAGACTCGAAATTGAGCTCAGGTGCATCCTGTTTCCATTGATCAACCTTGAGATGTTTCGACATGTAACGAGTGCACTGAGAGTCGGGAAGCAAGTACAGAGAATTTTAATAAATAAACAAAACAATAAACATGAAACACAAACAACACACCAACATGAAACAGAGTCAATAACACCTGAGGAAAGAACCAAGGGGAGTGACAGATAAAGGGAAGATAATCAAGGAGGTGATGGAGTCCAGGTGACAGGTGTGCGGGATAAATCAGCAGCCTGATGACATAGAGGCCAGAGAGGGAGTATACGTGACACGACAACTTGATTGGAGTCCACCTTTGGTAAATTCAATTGATTGGACATGAAAGGCACACACCTGTCAATTTAAGGTCCCGCAGTTGACAGTGCATGTCAGAGCAAAAACCAAGCCATGAGGTCGAAGGAATTGTCCGTAGAGCTCCGAGACAGGATTGTGTCGAAGCACAGATCTGGGGAAGGGTACCAAAAAATGTCTGCAGCATTTAAGGTCCCCAAGAACACAGTGGCCTCCCTCCATCCTTCTTAAATTAAAGAAGTTTGGAACCACCTAGACTCTTCCTAGAACTGGCAGCCTGGCCAAACTGAGAAGGGCCTTGGTCAGGGAGGTGAACAAGAACCCGATGGTCACTTTGACAGAGCTCCAGAGTTCCTCTGTGGAGATGGGAGAAACTTCCAGAAGGACAACCATCTCTGCAGCACTCCACCAATCAGGCCTTTATGGTAGAGTGGCCAGACTGTAACGACTGTTGGAAGGAGAGGACTAAGATGCAGAGTGGTAAGTGTCCATGTTAAATTTATTCGATAAGCTGAACACTGAAACACAAAGTAAACAAAAGAACAACCGAAACAGTCCTGTCTGGTAGAGACACAGAAACAACTACCCACAACCCAAGTGGGGAAAACAGGCTGCCTAAGTATGGTTCTCAATCAGAGACAACGATTGCCAGTTGCCTCTGATTGGGAACCATACCAGTCCAAACACATAGAAATGGAAAACATAGAACACAAAACATAGAATGCCCACCCCAACTCACGCCCTGACCAAACTAAAACAGAGACATAAAAAAGGAACTAAGGTCAGGACGTGACACAGACGGAAGCCACTCCTCAGTAAAAGGCACATGACACTCTATTTGGAGTTTGCCAAAAGGCACCTAAAGACCATGAGAAACAAGATGCTCTGGTCTGACGGATCCAAGATTGAACTCTTCTCCTGAATGCAAAGCGTCACTTCTGGAGGAAACCTGGAACCATCTCTACAGTGAAGCATGTTGGTGGCAGCATCGTGCTGTGTGGATGTTTTTCAGTAGCAGGGACTGGGAGACTAGTCAGGATAAAGGGAAAGATGAACGGAGCAAAGTAGAGAGATCCTTGATGAAAACCTGCTCCGGACGCTCAGGACCGGGGCGAAGGTTCACCTTCCAACAGGATAATGACCCTTAGCACACAGCCAAGACAACGCAGGAGTGGCATCAGGACAAGTCTCTGAATGTCACTGAGTGGCCCAGCCAGAGCCCGGAATTGAACCTGATCGAAGGAGAGATCTGAAGATAGCTGTGCATTGATGCTCCTCATCCAACCTGACAAAGGTTGAGATGATCTGCAGAGAACAATGGGACAAACTCCCCGAATACAGGTATGCCAAGCTTGTAGCGTCATACTCAAGAAGACTTGAGGCTGTAATCGCTGCCAAAGGTGCTTCAACCAAGTACTGAGTAAAGGATCTGAATCCATATGTAATGTGATTTTTATACATATGCAAAAATGTCTAAAAAACAGTTTTCGCTTCGTCATTAAAAATAAGGCTGCAACATTTTAGAATCCATTTTCGAATAAGGCTGTAACGTAACAAAATGTGGAAAATGTCAAGGGGTCTTAATACTTTCTGAAGACATTGTATATACACACCCTATGTGTCTTAATACAATCAACTATACTAAACAAAAATATAAATGCAATATGCAACAATTTCAAATATTTTACTGAGTTAAAGTTCATATGAGGAAATCAGTCATTGAAATAAATGAATTAGGCCCTTATCTATAGATTTCCCATGATTGGGCAGGGGTGCAGCCATGGGTGGGCCTGGGAGGGCAATAGGCCCACACACAAGTCAGCCTGGCCCTCCCACTGAGGAGCCAGGCCCAGCCAATCAGAATGAGTTTTCCCCACAAAAGGGCTTTATTTCAGAACAAAAATACTCCTCAGCAACCTGGGGTTCTATTCAAATCTAAATAAAAATTATACAAACCTAAAAAGTAACTTCTATTGCCATTGCCAACTATGTAAAAATAGCCAAAATAAAGCCAACAAATAAAAACATTGCAGCCTGCAGGTAGAAACTATCCTGATAAAAAAAGATATCCTATAAAACACATTGGCTACGCATGGCCTGTCTGCCACGAACTTGAAAGAAGCTTGCACTAACAGACTTGCAACATTGTATAAAATATTCTGTATGCTATTTTGCACAAGGGATAAGCACTCATCGTTTAGACCAATTTTATGACATTTCCACTAGATCAGAGCATGACATTTTTCCCTTTCATACCATGGTTATTGAAAGGGAGAGCTGGAAAGATTTTTCAAAAACATTGAGGAACTATTGTCATTCTCAATGGATGGAAAAACAGACTTTGTTTGTTTTACTTTGAGGTGACGAAAACAATACTTTGAGAAGCTCCACAGCTCATTAGTGAAGATGCAGTTAAACCAATCAGAAATACTATCAGATCCCCAAATGGGCACATTTTCAGTATATACCTACATTTGCGCACAGGCCAGGTAGCATATAGGCCTACTTTTATGCGGAATCGGGTGCATGTCCTTACTCAACGTTGACAGCAGTGCTCCAAACAAAAGACTTGGCGATTGACCGGTTGGTGACCACTTGCTTAGTCTATAGACTTTCACTCTTGTTTTAAAAAGCCACAACTTTAGGACAACACCTTGGGTAGGCTAGAATATTTGGGATATAAGCTACTGTTTATCATTTTAACTTGTCTTAAAGCTTTTATGATAGGGCAGTAGGAGGAATGAGGATAGGTTATTGGCCATTTTGTTTTCAACCTCGCTTGGAGGGATTTTCCCGGGCCAGCATGGATATTTTTCTTTCTTAATAAGCTTAAACTTAAATAAACTTGTCATTTGACTTTTCTAAAGACTATTGTTATTGGTTGTTCTCTCTCATTATCAGTCCCCTGGCTAACTTACATTTCAGGCTATTCAAATAACGTTTTGAGATGGAACTCCGTTACATTCATCGTTTAAATCGGGAGAAAGCCATATACATAAACCATATAGAATGCAGAGAAAGGAATATAGACAGTAAAAAAATAAATAAAAAAAAACAGCTAAACATAAGATAGGTGTCCATTAGGAGTGTCCATTATATATATTTAAAAAATCATGAATATGTTTAGGCTATAGCCTAATGCATCTGACAGAGAGAGTCAGCAAGAAACAATACTTTCTGACTGGACATCTTGCGCTGCTTTGGTGGAATTCTCTGCATTGTGTGGCCTACATTCCTCCTTTGCGTTCTGTATCACATATTTATTGAAATAGGTTATCGTAAATAGGTACAGACAAATGTGCACTGCAAGACTCCGATCTTTACTACGGGGTGCCAGTCAAGTTCAAATAGGCTAAATCCTTGTGATTCTGGATTAGCTAGCCCATCCACGGTTCTAAGCACACTAACCATTTCTAGCTGAACATCATAGCAGGCCTGGAAGCAGTTACTAATCAAAAGAGGACCATCGTGCCCTCCCAAGTTTGGTTGGTATTGTATAACCAGTGAATCCAGATGAGCAACAAATGTGATGGGTCTGCACTAATGTCGTATAAAGCCTACTTCATTTTAATTTTTCACTGCATCAGGGAGGCATAAATATTTGTATGAAAATAACAAGTTTCAACAACTGAGACATAAACTGAACAAGTTCCACAGACATGTGACTAACAGAAATGGAATAATGTCCCTAAACAAAGGGGGGCTCAAAATCAAAAGTAACCTGCTGCATTAAGTACTGCAGTACTCCTCCTCATGGACTGCACCAGATTTGCCAGTTCTTGCTTTGAGATGTTACCCCACTCTTCCACCAAGGCACCTGAAAGCTCCCGGACATTTCTCGGGGAATGGCCCTAGCCCTCAGCCTCCGATCCAACAGGTCTCAGATGTGCGCAATGGGATAGAGATCTGGGCTCTTTGCTGGCCATGGCAGAACACTGACATTCCTGTCTTGCAGGAAATCACTCACAGAACGAGCAGTATGGCTGGTGGCATTGTCATGTTGGAGGGTCATGTCAGGATGAGCCTGCAGGAAGGGTACCACATGAGGGAGGAGGATGTCTTCCTGTAACGCACAACGTTGAGATTGCCTGCAATGACAACAAGCTCAATCTGATGATGCTGTGACACACCGCCCCAGACCATGACGGACCCTCCACCTCCAAATCGATCCCCCTCCAGAGTACAGGCCTCGGTGTAACGCTCATTCCTTTGACGATAAACGCAAAACCGACCATCACTGTCTGGTGAGGACCTGCCTTACAACAGGCCTATAAGCCCTCAGTCCAGCCTCTCTCAGCCTATTGCGGACAGTCTGAGCACTGATGGAGGGATTGTGCATTCCTGGTGTAACGCGGTCAGTTGTTGATTTAGTGCTGTTTTAGGCATCTCACAGTAAGGACACTGCAATGTATTGCCCTGGCCACATCTGCAGTCCTCATGCCTCCTTGCAGCATGCCTAAGGCACATTCATACAGATGAGCAGGGACCCTGGGTATCTTTCTTTTGGTGTTTTTCAGAGTCAGTAGAAAGGCCTCTTTAGTGTCCTAAGTTTTCATAACTGTGACCTTAATTACCTACCGTCTGTAAGCTGCTAGTGTCTTAACAACCGTTCCACAGGTGCATGTTCATTAATTGTTTATGGTTCATTGAATAAGCATGGAAAACAGTGTTTAAACCCTTTACAATGAAGATCTGTGAAGTTATTTGGATTTTTACGGAATTATCTTTGAAAGAGAGGGTCCTGAAAAAGGGTTTAGAAGATGAAAAACAGTTCAGTACTGGAATTTGTGTTACTTTCGGTACTTCTGTGAAATATGTCTCACGTCTTATACCGATTGAGAGGATCTCGTCTGTATCGTAATTTGTTTGAATCTTTTCAAGGAGGCAATAGTAAGCTAGCCAGGCTACATGCTCTTACAGCTGACATAGGGCGAGCCACTTTTGAGAAGCAAGCGATGAGAAAATTATGACACTTGACTTCTTCAAACAAAAACTTAATACCTCCATGCCAGCAACTTGTTGACAAAACTGTCTCCAGAAGCAAACATACTTTGATTACAAAGCAGATGACGAGGGCCAGTCAACAGAAACAACTAAGCTCCAAAACTACAATTTTTTGTACACATGACATTTGCACTGTAACATTCTTCTAGCAACTTAATCTTGGTTACCCGGTAGTAAAATTATGTTGCGTCAATTTGTCATTTCCTGGGGGGGGGGGGGGGGGGGTTGTTAATGATCGTGATTACCTTTGCTCGAAGGAAGTGAAGTCTCCTCCTTCGCAAAAGAAAACTCTCAGCCATATCCCTCTCTTCTGTAATTTCACACATGTTTATGTAATGTAAAAATGTCATTTTTGATTTGATACATTTTTACAATATAGCCAATTTTGAGTTTGTGGAATGTAGTGGAAAACGTTTATCATCCGCACCCAGGCTTGAAAATCATTGCACCAATTTAAACACTACCTTCGCCCAACCCTGATTCGTCCAAATAATCAATGACGAAAACCCCAAACCAGGAACTACTGCTACTCGTAATCACATAATCCTACGTGAGCCTTGACAGATACTCACCGTTTCATCTGTCCACGAGAGATTACTAGCAACTCAATTCCAATTATTTTTGAATGACATAAACATATATTTAGCATGACATTCATGTGAGCATTATAATATGACTACAACCCAAAAGTAAAGTAATGTGAAATAACATAGTTATGCCAGCAATATATTTAGACTGCTTCGCGTTTGTCTAGGCTTGCTGGCAGTAGTTAGCCAGCAGCCCTGGATAGAGCATTGCACCCTGGGAGTTGAAATGCACTCTGAGAATCGTAGTATGCTGTGCAAAATCCATTGTACTTCTATGTGGTGTTAGACTATTGCAATATAGAAACTTCAGAAATTAGCTTTAAAGTGTTTTTTTTTAATGCCGTTTTGGAAATAAACTACGATTTTAATACATTAAATGATTTAGCTATAATGAATCATAGGTTTAATTAATGTCATTATGGCCATAGATGGGCAAATTAACCCTGAAAAACAGTTTAGATTATTATTTTGTGTGCTCTGAGTCTCAGACATGGGTTTTGAATACGGAATATTGAAGATATTCTTCTGTTATTTAATATGGTGTTTTATTTAACAAATTGATAAGAGAATATATTTAATTTGTTATTGTAGTTGTTGTACTAGTTTTTTCATTATTCTAACATAATGTTCAAATGCTCAACTGTCGCTATCGAAGTATAAATGCTGGTATCATGACTACACTATAAGAGCCCATGTTATGGCAGAAATGGACTCTGCACGAATGCCCGGCCGCCCCGTCTTCAGTCAGCTGTAAATTCCACACCATGTTTATTTTTTACAATTATGACAGTTACTTTATTTTCATGGCGGTCTTCATCCATTACCGTCAGTTATACGGTAATAGTCATCCCTAACGCAAACCCTTCTTCCGAAAACACTAACTTCCTGTGTACCTCCGCAGGATTCGCAAGATTTGTACTATTCACACACACCCGCATGCACGAACACACACTCACACTCAAGCGCTTCGCCCACCCACATATCAGCGATACATTATATCTCCTGATTCTATTTGCAGACACAGATGCAGATAAAGCCCAGGCTAATTTTACACTCTATGCAGAGGAGGGTTTAGAGGGAAGTAGTAGAGTGGTGTGTACTGATCCTCATCCCTTTCAGATGCACTTAGTGTGTAGGTGCACATCTGGTGAATCCTTCTCCTCAGTAAAGCACATGTATGTGTGTGTGTGTGAGTGAGTAACCAAGCACATTGAGCAAATGAGTGATTGTATGTGTTGGTAATTTGTTGGGGGGATTTTTACATTTTAACAGGGCAGTCTACGGCCCTCGTTTACCTGCATCGTTGACAATGATGGAGGCAGCACCAGTGGCCGAGTCAACCGTCTGCCCCACAAACTCTACAGAGGGAGAAAAATAGGAATAAAGAGGAAGCATTTCAACACATACGATGTATTCCTTCATTTCTAATAGTTTGGCACTTTTGGGACTATTCCATTGGTTCAATTAAACTGAGCAAACTCAATCTTAAACGAAGCACATCTAAAAGAAAAGCAAATATTATTTCGATCAAAGTCTGGGATGATGCATGCCATGAAATAGCATATCTGTTGCATTTCAAGCTAGTTTTGAAATAAGCACAGCAACCTTTTTGTATTTTAAGAATGGCCTGTTGATTTAAAAGTTGTAATTTTTGGTATTCTTACCTGTGGATACACCATTGTCCTTGAAATTCTGGATGTAGTTTTCTCCAAAGAAGTCTTTGCCAACCTGAAATCAAAATGCTATGATGAAACTTTGAATACACGGATCTAAGCAATACATGAGATAGACACTTTTTGAAGATCAGTGAACTCCAACCAGAATCGGGTTGTATTTTCTCGTACCCCGCTGGCATACTGGCAAAGTGCCGTCACATCACACAAACACATGCACACACACATATGCACACACATAGACACACGTGCGAACACACACAAGGCCATCGCGCCAAGCCTTCAAGATACGACGACCCCACCCGTCCGACGCCTCCTCATGTCCACCTCTCCTCCCTCATCCTCCCCTCCTTCCCTCGATCCCTCAATCTGCTCTGGGATGTCCACATCGTAAAATTGTTTGGAGGGCGTTGAAGGGGTCCCCACCTCGCCCTCAGGCTCCCCACTTTTATCCCACGCTTTCAAGGAAGAAGTCAAAGAGACATCTGTGCCCTAACTGCCTATGAAGTGTAGTATGCAGTGGTAGTAGCACTATAGTGGGAGCCTAGGCCCCCTTTGTCTTTGAAGTACGGCCTTCCTCCTTGGATGTTTCTCAAAAGCCTGGGCATCTATTTTTGGGCTCTGCCCATGCCTGGAGAGCCGCTCCTGCATTGTACAGCTTATCGACGGGACCCTTTGTTCTTGACAGAGGTGGGGCTTCAGCTACTTTGCTGACCTTTTTTTATGCTGTGCCTAGCTGATTGGAGACCTGGGGTTGGATGTATGGGAATACTTGGTGTATGTGGGTGTGTATTATGCATGAATAATGGTACGGATCAAGGAAGAATGAGGGCCGGGGCGTTGACAGGGGTGGTTAGAGGAGTTCAGTGTGAAAGAGTGCGTTCTGGAAAAAAAGAGTCGAGTACAGCAGAGGGACAGTGAGAGAGAGAGAGAGGGCTTGCTTGCCATTTACTGCCACTGTGTCATACCTTGCAGACCATGGCAGTCTTGGCTCCCATTCTAGCGGCCTGAATACACTGGTTTGCCCCTTTGCCTCCGAAACCAATGAAGAACTTGTGACCGTGGATGGTCTCTCCTGCCTTGGGTAACCTTGGTGCCTGGCTGAGGGAGAAATTGCACAGGTAAAATATCCCTCACAGACTCATAAAACCCTGTAGTAAAATTCTAAAGTCACTTACAACTACGACAAAGGTGCAATGATATGTCCATTTTTGAGACAGCAACAATTGTTCTCTGGTGATATGATCTCTGCTAATAACAGAATATGGGGATTGCAACATCGAGGAATCGCTTACTCACACTCACCCTAATTACTGACGCCACACATTTACACCCACACGCAGACACACCCCCCTCAAAACCTATGCTGCTGCTAAAATTATTATTGATTAGATGTACTACAATTAAGCAGTGTTCATGGATTATTGATGGACATTAACATTAGTACCTATCCATTTATCCTGCTACTGGTCACTATTACTCTTGTCTACATATATATCCGCCTATCATGTCTACACTGACACTCTTGCTCGCGCACGCACGCACGCACGCACGCACGCACGCACACACACACACACACACACGGTTGGGTTCAATTAGAATTGAAGGCAGTCAATTCAGGAAGTGCTTTGAATTTAACATTCAGAAATGTAAAAACAGTTGAAATAGATTTTTTTATTGTAATTTTTTTATTTCCCGAATTGACTGCCTTCAATTCTAATTGAGCCCAACCCTGACACACACACACACACACACACACACACACACACACACACACACACACACACACACACACACACACACACACACACACACACACACACACACACACACACACACACACACACACACACACACACACACACACACACACACACACACACACACACACACACACACACTATTATTATTATTTATTCTGCTACCAGTCACTTTTCCATACGCACATACAGTGCATTCCCTTAATTTTTTACACATTTTGTTACTTTACATCCTTATTCTAAAATGAATTTAAAAAAATGGACCATCAATGACAAAGCGAAAACAGGTTTTTAGACATTTGTGCAAATAAAATACCTTATTTACATCAGTATTCAGACCCTTTGCTATGAGACTAGAAATTGAGCTCAGGTGCATCCTGTTTCCATTGATCATCCTTGAGATGTTGTAACAACTTGATTAGAGTCCACTTGTGGTAAATTCAATTGATTGCACATGACTTGGAAAGGCACACACATCTGTCTATATAAGGTCCCACAGTTTACAGTGCATGTCAGAGCAAAATCAAAGCCGTGAGGTATTAGGAATTGTCCGTAGAGCTCCGAGACAGGACTGTGTCGAGGCACAGATCTGGGGAAGGGTACCAAAAAATGTCTGCAGCATCATTCTTAAATGGAAGAACTTGGAGCTTGCCAAAAGTCACCTAAAAAAAGTCACTCTCAGACCATGAGAAACAAGATTCTCTGGTCTGATGACACCAAGATTGAACTCTTTGACCTGAATGCCAAGCGTCATTTCTGGAGGAAACCTGGCACCATCCCTACGGTGAAGCATGGTGGTGGCAGCACCATGCTGTGGGGATGTTTTTCAGTGGCAGGGACTGGGAGACTAGTCAGGATCAAGGAAAAAATTAACGGAGCAAAGTAAATATTTATTTTAATAAGGCTGTAACGTAACAAAACGTGGAAAAAGATCTGAATACTTGCAGAATGCACTGTATCTACCTTAACTACTCCAGTATCCATGCACAATGTACATTTGGTACTGACCCTGTATATAGCTTACATTGTCCTGTTTTCTTCCCCTCTTATGTCTTGTTTTTTTTAGGTAAACTATTTTGATATTGATTACTGCACTGTTCAGAAGGGATTGCAAGTTAAGTATTTCACTGTACTTGTGCATGTGACAATTAAAACTTTAAACTTGAATCCTGTTCCCCTGCATTGTTCTTAGCCCCAGGCTAGACTGGCCCTAGGTTACCTTAACCCTTTGTTCACAAAAGCATTTGTTAACACTGGGCTAAGCTTTAGCCCTGGGCTAAGGATTCACAATTGTATTACAAAGCACTGGGCTAGCGGACAAGCACAACATGCGATCAACATTCTATTATTAGCATCCTCATTAGCTACTGCACATGCAGCTGCTACTCTTCCTCGGGTCCACATAAAATGTACAAATGCATGACGAAGTACAGAACAGTAATATACAAGAACAACATAAGATATTATATTAAAATGAAAAAATAAATAAAGTTATATATAGGAAAGACACCAAGAGACAACAAAAAATCTATTTACACACCAATCATAGTTTAAAACCGTTAATCACAGATTTACTGATCTAGATTTAAAATGAAGTGGTGCAACACATCTCTGATGAATTATAAACCTAGATTTACAAAACCTAGATTAGCTCTAATCCTAGATGAATTTAAACCATGTTGGTGCAATCCACCCTCAGTGTTTCTTTTAAATGACTGGTTTATAGTTAATTCCCCATTCTGACAGTGACTGTAACTCCTTGCTAAGAGTCTCAGTGAGCTCACTGGCTGTAGTTGCTGATGTGTCGAGTGTCCAATCATCAGCATACATAGTCATTTTAGCTTCTTGTAAAACAAGTGACAAATTATTTGTGAAAATGCAACTGCCCTGAGGGATTCCATACTATACATATCTGATGTTAGAGAAGCTTCCATTGAAGAATCATCTCGGAGTTCTATTGGATAAATAACTCTCCAACCATGTGATGGCAGGTGATTTAAAGCCATAACAAGTGAGTTTTTTTTGTTGTTCAATAATAAATGATGATCAATAACATCTAATTCTGCACTGAAATCTAACAATACAGCTTCAACTATAATCTTATTATCCGTATCTTTTAGCCAATCATCAGTCATCTGAGTCTGTGCAGTACAATTTGAGTGCCCTGCCTTATATGCATGCTAAAAGTCAGTAGTTAACTTGTGCTTTAAGAAATAGCATTGGATTTGTTCAAACACAATTCTCTCCATCAGTTTACTAAGAACAGGCAGCAAACTGATTGGGCAGCTGATAGAGCCAGCAAAGGGATTTTTACTATTTGTAGGTTGTGGAATTACTTAAGCTTCCTTCCACGCCTGTGGACACACACACTCCTTTAGGCTTTGGTTAAAGATGGCAAATAGGGGTGGCAATACAGTCTGCTAATATTCTCAATAGTTTCCCATCAAGGTTGTCTATACCTGGTGGCTTATCATTATTTAAGTGATAATGCCCGAGAAGCTGGTGTTTGAGGGATATATTGGCAAGGGTGTTGTTAGGCCGGAGACGAAGTCGAGAACCGGCAAACCGTGCCAATACATCCTTCAAACACTGGCTTCGAGGGCATTATCACTTTTATACAACGGGTTACCAACATATTCAAATAATGATTGACATATTTTCATTAAAAACTTTATTTTGATGAATTTATTCATACTATTTCATCCTTCGACAATATTTAGTCCCTACACATCTAGGGTTGCTATCCAAGCCGGCTGGTTGTTTGTTCTATCGGGTCAGTTGCCAGAAACGCGACCCAGTTGTTCATTCTTTTTGTTCTGTATAAACCTGACCATAGCCATACTGGCTGGCAATGTTCTTATCTCTCACTTGCTAGTTAGCCAACTATGGCTAACCTACAGTCCCATCAAACAGTGCAGCCAGAATAACAACAATGGCTGCATTTGCTGTTTTCTAGTAACATTTATTTGGATACATAACAAATGACCTAATGAGGGGCGATTTCGCCTGGCATAGACAGTGTGCTCTCTTGTCAGGACACTGTTGATCAGAGGAGCTAGCCAACTACACAGCTAACACAATCACTTCAAACTGAAGCTGGAAAGACTACAAACTAGCTGCATGAAAATGTTTCATGATTTCGACCGGCTGAGAAATGTTCATTACTATGGGACAGCTGGAGATCGAATTTTAATATTGAAACAATATTGCAAATGTCGGCGGGACAGACAGCAAGGTTTATACAAATCTCTGCTGTTGAAAACTAAATGTTAGTCTAAAAGAAATAGGTAATGTCTCGATGCTTTTTATAGTGGAGATCAAGCTTATAAATTCCCTGGCTGGGCTGATGAGACAATGGATTGCACAGTCAGATGGAACAGAGTAAATAGGCATTTTAATGTCATAGATTTCGTCTGTGATAACATGTGGAATAGACACCGGCTGGAATGCAGATTTAACCAGCATTCAGGATTAGACCCACTCGTTGTATACGATGGATAACAATAGTTGTTCCACCTCTCCCACACTAACTTGACCAAATTGAAAACAGCAGTCCTTCTCTTTCATTAATATATCTTCAATACACAACTATGATGGTTCACTGTTCAATGTTGTCATTTCACTTCTCAGTTTGTCCACTTTACTAGTGAAATAGCCATTGAAATAATTGGCTATAAGAAAGGTTTTGTTATAAATGACCCATCAACTTCAATGAATAATGGAGATTAATTGGGTTTTCTGCCCATAATATAATTGAAGGTGCTACAAAGTTCTTCCATGGTTTTTTATGTCATTTATCTTGTTTTGGTAATATAATTGGTCTTTTTTGTTTGTTAAGTTTAGTCACACAATTTCTCAATTGACAGTATGTCAACCAATCCGCTGAGTAGCCTGACTTCTTTTGCATAATTTCTTTCAACCATACAATTTTTTAAATTCATCATCAATCCATGCGGCTCTAACAATTCTCACAGTTAGTTTGTTAACAAGTATATGTTTGTCAATTATTGGCAAAAATACATTTTCAAATATTCTAAGTGTTGCATCTGGATGGCGCCGGAGGGGACAGCCGCCATTTTATGGGCTCCTGGACAATTGTGCTAGTTTGTGTTTTTCTGTGCTGATTTAAACTTTTTTTATACATAATGTTTCCGCCACCGTTTCTTATGCCCGAAAAGAGCTTCTGGACATCAGAACAGCAATTACTCACCTCGAACTGGTTTGAGGATTTTTTCTTTAATGAGTCGGAAGCGAAAGATTTACTGCTCCTCCCGGCCTAAACCCACATCATTGGTATGAAGGGACGCAGTTAGAAGTCGAAGAGCCGGATGCCTGGCGATTTTGCGTCGGCGAGTGGATAATCCACCTTTGCCCCCTGTTCAACTGGCGAATGTGGAATCACTGGAGAATAAACTGGATGAGCTCCGCTTGAGGCTATCCTATAGCCTTTTGTCAACAACAGCTAGTGCGCGATCCCTAATATTAAGAAAGTCTCAAGGTTTACCTTGCCTGAGTTAGAGTACCTCATGATAAGCTGTAGACCACACTATTTACCAAGAGAGTTTATCTACAGTGCCTTCGGAAAGTATTCGGACTCCTTGACTTTTTCCACATTTTGTTACTTTACAGTCTTATCCTTTTTTTCTCCTCATCAATCTACACACAATACCCCATACTTTTATTAATTAAAAGTAAAAAACTGAAATATCACATTTACACAAGTATTCAGACCCTTTACTCAGTACTTTGTTAACGCACCTTTGGCAGCGTTGAGTCTTCTTGTGAAAGACACTACAAGGGTGGCACACCTGTATTTGGGGAGTTTATCCCAGATCCTCTCAAACTCTGTCAGATTGGATTGAAAGCGTTGCTGCACAGTTATTTTCAAGTCTCTCCAAAGATCTTAGATCGGGTTCAAGTCCGGGCTCTGCCTGGGCCACTCAAGGACATTCAGAGACCTGTCCCGAAGCCATTCCTGCGTTGTCTTGGTTGTGTGCTTACGGTCGTTGTCCTGTTGGAAGATGAGCCTTAGCCCGTCTGAGTTCCTGAGCAGGTTTTCATCAAAGATCTCGCTGTACTTTGCTCTGTTCATTATTGCCTCGATCCTGACTAGTCTCCCAGTCCCTGAAAAACATCCACACAGCACGATGCTACCACCACCATGCTTCACTGTAGGGATGGTGCCAGGTTTCCTCCAGAAGTGACGCTTGGTATTCAGGCCAAATAGTTCAATCTTGGTTTCATCAGACCAAAGAACCTTATATCTCATGGTCTGAGAGTCTTTCGCTGCTTTTGACAAACTCCAACCGGGCTGTTGTGTGCCTTTTACTGAGGAATTGCTTCCGCCTGGCCACTCTATCATAAAGGCCTGATTGGTTGAGTGCTGCAGAGATGGTTGTCCTTCTGGAAGGTCCTCTCATCTTCACAGAGGAACTCTAGAACTCTGTCAGAGTGACTTGGTGGTACCTCGACACATTCCTCGGAGCTTGGTCACCTCCCTGACCAAGGCCCCTCTCCCCCGACGGCGGCCAGCTCTGATTTTTTGTTGTTGTATTGGAGTGTTAGTGTAGTATGTGTGAGTGTGTGGTTAGAGTCCAGTGAGTTTCATCAATTTCAGAATAAGGCTGTAATTAACTAAATGTGGAAAAAGTCAAAGGCTCTGAATACTTTCCGAATGCATTGTATATCAATTAAGTGAATGTGCAGCTTTTGTGATTGGACAGTGAGCATTCTAGGCGTTGTTCACCATGTTTTATACTGGTTATTTTGGCACTGTGTTTATGGGGCTCCTCAAAAACTCAGTGCTAACTCACCCTGCTCTGGAGCAGGGCCAGCTAGCCATGGGCTACGGTTGGTGTTAGCCCTCTTCAGAATGTGCAAGTGTGAACACTCGCTTAGCCCTGGACTAAGGTGCAGTTGAACGCAAGTTGCTCAGTCAGTGCTGGTCATAGACGCAAACAGCTGCTTTGACATGACTATGTCAAATCAAATAAATTCTAAATGTATGTCACATGCGCTGAATGCAAAAAATATAAAATAAAAAGTAACACAATAAAATAACAATAATGAGGCTATATACAGGGGGTACCGGTACTGAGTCAATGTGCGTGCGTGGGTACAGGTTAGTCGAGAGGGGGGGGTCGTCAATGCAAACAGCCTGGGTGGCTATTTGATTAATTGTTCAGCAGTCTTATGGCTTGGGGGTAGAAGTTGTTAAAGAGCCTTTTGGAACTAGACTTGGTGCTCCGCTACCGGAACAGTCTATGACTTGGGTAACTGGAGTCTTTGACAATGTTTTGGGCCTTCCTCTGACACCGCCTAGTATATACGCCCATGATGGCAAGAAGCTTGGCCCTAGTCATGTACTGGGCTGTACGCACTTTACGGTCGGATGCCGAGCATTTGCCATACCAGGCGGCGATGCAACTGGTCAGGATGCTCTCAATGGTGTAGCTATATAACCTTTTGAGGATCTGGGGACCCATGCCAAATCTTCTCAGTCTCCTGAGGGGGAAAGGCATTGTCATGCCCTCTTCACAACTAATGTTGAGATATTGTTGTCCTGGCACCACACTGCCAGGTCTATGACCTCCTTTGTCGGTGATCGGGCCTACCACCGTTGTGTCGTCAGCAAACTTAATGGTGATGTTGGAGTCATGCTTTGCCACACAGTTGTGGGTGAGCAGGGAGTACAGGAGGGGACTAAGCATGCACCCCTGAGGGGCCCCCGTGTTGAGGATCAGCGTGGCAGATGTGTTGTTCGCTTACCCTTACTACTTGGGGCGGACCATCAGGAAGTCCAGGATCCAGTTGCAGAGGGAGGTGTTTAGTCCCAGGGTCCTTAGTGATGAGCTTTGTGGGCACTATGGTGTTGAACGCTGAGCTATAGTCAATGACTGGCATTCTCACATTGGTGTTCCTTTTGTCCAGGTGGTAAAGGGCAGTGTGGAGGGTGACTGAGATTGTGTCATCTGTGGATCTGTTGGGGTGGTGTGTGAATTGGAGTGGGTCTAAGGTTTCCAGGATGATGGTGTTAAAGTGAGCCCTGTTAGGGCTAATGTCACTAATGCCTGACACTACAGGTTGGGTCATGCTTACCCCGCCCTCTCTCCCCCAGGCTAGAGAGCTGTCTGTCGGCCCTCTCCTCCAATCACAGAGAGTTACAAGGCTCTTCCTTCTCCAGGGTCAGAGGGTTTGTTGGTGGCAAGACTAGGATGATAAACGTAGCTATTATTGAGATTTGGGCATGTGTGAAGTGTGTGTGTATACAGTATGTATATGTGTGTGTGTGTGTGTTAATTAGCAGGTGTGTTGGTTGAGAAACTAGGGAGTTACAGTAAATCCACATAAAAATAGCTCTTTGTTGTTTTTCACAACTTCAGGATTTCCAGTAACCTCAGCGTTCATGCAGGAGATTTGAGGTTGTTTTGGTCGAAACCAAAATAGGGGCGAACATATGGGAGTCCATATGTGAAGTGGTTTTGATGAATCATGTCCTATGTCTTATGTCCTTTCCTTGTTAGGACAATGCCTTTCAGAAAAAAAGTACTCTGAGACAACATATGAATCATGATTTGTTAAAACATGTGTATGTACGAATCAATGTTAGCCTATAGAACTTATCCATGTGTACCATGCCTATAATCGCTCTCCTATATGTGTCATCAGCCACACATTAAAATCTACTATGTAGAAGAAACCATATAGTCTCACACTTTTGTTATTACAGTATGTTTACATTATGCATCTACAGTGCATTAGGAAACAAATCATGAGAATTGTATATTACCAGATTCCACATATACTCAATAAGGTATCTGTCTCTCTCAGAGAGAGAGAGGAAGCAGGGTGGTGAAAGTGTTTACACTTGTATGAGGGGGTGGGGTGTGAGAGTGTGTGGGCCAAGCATAGTAACTGCAAGTACACATACATACAATCACACGCAGGTACACACGCACGCACGCACGCACGCACACACGCACACACGCACACACGCACACAGATTCCAGTCCCGCCTTTATTGGGATCTGACCACGACTACTGGTTGGCTTGGCTTGGCTGGTTGGCTTTCAACAGGTGATTGCCAGGTTGGGTAAACCACTGCCCCTCCATCACCAGACACTAGTCCATTGTCTGTGTGTTTGCGAGCACGCCAACCAAAAGGTTGGCTACGTGCTAAAGCTCAACTCCAACCCCAGTCTGTTTTCTCCCACGCCACCAAAAGGCCATCACAAGTGTTCGGTGAAGCTTGTTATTTTTCGTGCAGCACCGGAAAAAAAACATTTGCTTTACATTTAAACCACTGAGTGGTGGCTAACCTTTGGAACGCGCAGATGGTTCAGACGCAGAAGTAGCCTGAGAACTATTACCGCATCGGATCAGTAACGTTTATGACTTTAGAAGTAGGTCTAAGAGGGACTGAGGATTGTGCAAACACTGATAACTTTGGACCATTTACTTAATTCCTTTGCAGTAGACACATAGGTTCATGTAACCTAGTAGTGCTTGAATATAGAATAGATTATCAAAAAGGTATAATGACTTTACAGAGAAAAGTTATTTAAAAACAGGGAGGCCTTATATGGTCATGCTGTGTAGGATAAGATATATAGGGCGGAAGGTAGACTAGCTGTTAAAGCATTTGGCCAGTAACCTAAAGGTCACTGGTTCAAATACCTGAGCTGACAAGATGAAAAATCTGCCAATGTGCCCTTGAATAAGACACTTAACCCTAATTATCTCCAGAGGCACCGTACTACCAGGCTGACCAGGTAAAACAACACATTTCACTGCACCTATCCGGTGTATGTAATTTAAAAAAGAGCTCTTTTCACTTTCACTAGTCAGAGAGAGGTAGAGTGAGAGAAGGAAGAGGTGAGGGAAAGGTCGAGGTGAGGTGTGAGGAGAGAGGTGTGAAATACTGAGATTTTTTTCCCCCTTATTAACTACTTAGGTAATTTCCCTTCACCTACAGAAATGGCTCATATTGGCCAATGTCAACAACCCTCATAGGTTGCATCTGGTAGCAGGTGTAAAAATGTCTATACCGCAAGCTGAAAACACTATAAGGTTGCTTAGGAGGGTTTGTTAAGATGGTAAGCTGTTCCGCTGTCTTTTAGGGGCAATGTCTATCCAGAGCCACAAACACAGGTGGCTGCTATACATTGGAGGTGGATGAGTTCCCTTAGAACTAGTGAAATGCACCATCTAGGCTAGCCTATATAAACAGAATCCATCACACTGCTCCATATCACACCAGGGAGCTGTGGATGAGGACGGCAGCAGGGGGCGCTGTCTGGCTTTGACAGTGTGGGGTTTCTAGTGTGAGAGGCCACATCAGAGAGAAAAGAGAGAGAGGAGACAAAGTCAGGGGAAAGACAAGTGGAGGTGGAGAGAGGGGGACTGTGTCACAACCACCCAAACATTGGCACATTCAGGCAACTGGATTTCCAACTTCAAAGCCATGCATATCACTTTGATGGGGTGGAAAATGTATTTCAAGTTTTCAAGTACCCCCCCCCCCTGAAAAAGACCCAAAACACAGTCTCTTCCCATCAGCAGTACTGTAGGGCCTAATTGATGCAACTCCTCCTGCCCTTTAAAGAGGTTGCCTAAAATGATCCAAACCGTCAGTGAGCGTGTCCGTGTGTTTTTGATAACTGGGGGTGGGATCACTTTCGCCACAGTTACAGATAAAGGTTGGGGGGGGGGGGGGCTGGTGAGATGAAAATTGTAAGGTTGTGTAGTTACTCAACCGAAAACACAGAAAAGGAAAATGTGACTTGAACGGTGACCTATAACAGAACAGTACATTTGCATGGACATCCACATGGACATATTTTATGTAAGCGATAGACTGTAAATAATCTATTGTTCTGTTTAACACCTGTTGTGTTGCACAACACTTTGCAAAGGTAGCCTAAGCCTACTTCAGGGCGACAAATGTTGTCTCACTTATGTGTGCTCATACACTACTCAATTGTACTTGAGATGATGATACAACATGTGTGGGAAGGACATTTTCACTACACTGTTCACACCACATCTACTGAGATGATATAACAGCAACAGACCAAGTTGAATCCTTGGTCACAATGGAGTTAATTAGGTTTTACTGATGAGGTCATATCCACATCACCAGTCAACAGGCAGATCAAAGGATCAGTGTCTGTCTTCTAACCTAGCCTATGAAAGCCAAACAGGATTTGTGGTACGGGTGATATTGGAAGCCAAGTATACTAAGCAAAAATATAAAAATACAACATGCAACAATTTCAAATATTTTACTGAGTTACAGTTCATATAAGGACATCAGTCAGTTTAAATACATTGATTAGGCCCTAATCTATGGATTTCACACGACTGGACAAGGGCACAACCATGGGTGGGCCTGGGAGAGCATAGGCCCACCCACTGGGGAGCCATGCCCACCCACTGGGGGGCCAGGCCCAGCGAATCAGAATGAGTTTTTCCCCACAAAGAGCTTTATTACAGACAGAAATACGCCTCAGCTCCCCTTCAGACAATCCCGCAGGTGAAGAAGCCAAATGTGGAGGTCCTGGGCTGGCTTGGTTACACGTGGTCTGCAGTTGTGAGGCCGGTTGGACACAGTGCCAAATTCTCTAAAAAGATGTTGGATGCGGCTTATGGCCGAGAAATTAAAATTAAATTATCTGGCAATAGCTCTGGTGGACATTTCTACAGTCAGCATTTCGATTGCACACTCCCTCTAAACTTGAGGCATCTGTGGCATTGTGTTATGTGACAAAACTGCACATTTTAGAGTGGCCTTTTATTGTCCCCAGCACAAGGTGAACCTGTGTAATGGCCATGTTGTTTAATCAGCTTCTTGATAAGCCACACCTGTCAGGTGGATGGATTATCTTGGCAAAGGAGAAATGCTCACTAACAGGAATGTAAACATATTTGTGCTCATGAAACATTGGACCACCACTTTACATGTTGCGTTTACATATTTTTTCAGCATATTTGTGGTATGAGTGATACAGTGTTGCCAACGGTGGAGAAAAAGCCAATATATTCACTTCCTTCTCAAAGTAGTGATGCTAAGATGTTGCATTGAACAGTTTTACAATATTTGGTCCCTTGTCATTTTAAAATGCAAGACAATATTTTTGAGACACGAAACCCAATCAAGGATGTGATAGACCCTGGATTCGAACCAAGGACTGTAGTTACGCCTCTTGCACTGAGATGCAGTGCCTTAGACCACTGCTGTGTGTGTTAACTATTTAACTGTACTAGAATGTTTAAAATTCCGCAGAAATGTAAAACATCGGTTATCGGTATCGTTTGGGGCATGGAAAATATCATATCGGTGCATCACTATCTAAAACCTTCACAAACTTCTACAGATGCACAATTAAGAGTATCCTATCGGGCTGTATCACCGCCTGGTACGGCAACTGCACCGCCCGCAACCGCAGGGCTCTCCAGAGGGTGGTGCGGTCTGCCCCAACGCATCACAGGGGGGGCAAACTACCTGCCCTCCAGGACACCTACAGCACCCGATGTCACAGGAAGGCCAAAAAGATCATCAAGGACAACAACCACCCGAGCTACGGCCTGTTCACCTCGTTATCATCCAGAAGGCAGTACAGGTGCATCATAGCTGGGACTGAGAGACTGAAAAACATCTATTTCAAGACCATCAGGCTGTCAAATAGCCATCACTAGCACATTAGAGGCTGCTGCCTATATACATAGACTTGAAATCACTGGGCACTTTAATAAATGGAACACTAGTAACTTGAATAATGTTTACATATTTTGCATTACTCATCTCATATGTATATACTGTATTCTATTCTACTGTATTTTAGTCTATGCCGCTCTGACATTGCTCATCCATATATTTATATATCTTTAATTCCATTCCTTTACTTAGATTTGTGTATTGTTGTGGAATTGTTCGATATTACTTGTTAGATATTACTGCACTGTTGGAGCTAGAAACACAAGCATTTCGCTACAACCGCAATAACATCTGCTAAACACGTGTATGTGACCAATAAAATGTTATTTGAAACCTAGTCCTCCTTGCCTTTCTGATGTGGCCCTTCGGGGTCTTTATACCTCTGGATAAAGTTACGCCTCCATCCGCCTCATGCCTACGTTACGTGACAGTAGCCTAATCTGGTATTGTGTCTGGGGACAGCGGTATTAATCATAGAAATAGAATGACTAGATTCCTATGGAATTAATAACCCAGGCAGGGGTGGAGGAACAAGGCAGTTAGATGTGTCTGTATAGGGCTTCATCCATTTCGAGCCATGCTGGAAACACCCTTCCCAATATTACCCCTTGGCTTTTGCGTAAAAACTTTCCATGACAACTGATGGTAAATATAGACTAAAAAGATACACATAGCGTGTTAGACCATACCTAAAAGGGTTTAGAGTCACATGGTTGTCATCGGCCCAGAAAATAGGCCATTCCATGTTTGTGATGTGTGATGTGTATGAGCCAGAACGACTAATAAAGCTCTTTCAAGCACAACAAAGATGTGTGGCTGTCAGTTGCAGAAGATAACATGAGGATGAACAGTTCTAAAACAGAATTGGCAGTTAAATAACGTATATGCCATGGCTCAGAACCAGGACCCACATTTTAAAATGTAGGGTTACTTGTATAACCCCTGTTCTATGATAATATGTAAGGGGTAATCAACTCGGGGCTATGCGTTCTATTGAAAATAATGAACGAGGTGTGAAGTATTCCACGACGCGCTAGCCTCGTTCATTATCCACGACCCGCTAGCCTCGTTCATTATTTTCAATAGAACGCATAGCCCCGAGTTGATGTGACACATTTACGTTCATTATTTTCAATAGAATGCATAGCCCAGAGTTGATTTAACACATTTACGACTAGAAATGTGTTCATTTTGGCGGTAGAAATGTGTTCACCATACACTGAAGTAGCTAGCAAGTTTACTAGTTAGCTACAGTAGTTGCCGTGGTAACCAAACAAACAGACTTGGTCGTTTGGCTAACCAACCCATCAGTCCTAGTTTCCCGTTATAAAATCGAATTCAACAAAACCAATACTGCTTCCAATTCGACGTTTGCTTTCAAAAGCAGGTCAAACAAAATATGTATTAATTAACTATAACCATTGAATTCTACCGTGCAAATATACCATGCGTTATATGGAAATAATACACGCTCTAGAATGCCCCTAAAATCAATCAGGAATATTCAACAACTCCATGGTATAAGAGTGAGATCTCACATTATGGGGATTCGTTCAGGCGGATTCTTTAACAGGAGTACCAAACACAGAGCTTTGTTGGAAACAGACATGATCGAGTGGCGAATGAGATGAACCCCCTTTCTCTTCATTAGACACCACTCGCCCTGCCTCTGGTCATTCTCAAGCAGGCCTCTCTTCATTGCACTCTTGCGAGCAGGAAAAAGCGGTGAGCTTAAAAAAGAAGCTGTAACCATGCCAGCCCAGAACCTCCACATCCGGCTTCTTCACCTGCGGCATCGTCTGAGACCAGCCACCCGAACAGCTAATGGAACTGATAAGTTTTTCTGTCTGTAATAAGGCCCTTTTGTGTGGAAAAACTAATTCTGATAGGCTGGGCAGTGGGTGGGCCTATGCCCTCCCAGGTCATGTGAAATCCATAGATTAGGGCCTAATGAATTTATTTCAATTGACTGATTTCCTTATATGAACTGTAACTCAGTAAAATTGTTGAAATTGTTACATGTTTATATTTTTGTTCAGTATACATAACATAATGGAACTCATATATTTGAATGGTAAATCTAATGACAAACTGGGTAAATCAAAATGTATCCTAGGCCTATTCAAAATACAGGTGAATGCATATTCAATGGGAGTGTGTACATGCATTGTGTAACGGCCGTTGTTGGTGGAAGAAGGTGAGGACCAATGCGCAGCATGGTAAGTGTCCATATTGATAATTTATTATCACGAGAACACTAAACAAAATAACAAAGGAGAATGAACGTGTAGAAAAGGCCCATGGAGTTGGTGGAATACTCCTTTAATTAATTGCCATTTACTCAGCTGGGCCAGGGGCGCTTTAATTAGGTCAGGTGGAAATGTCCAACAGATCTCAACTCCATAAAAGGAGGAAATTGCCATTGCCTGATCTCGCTGCTTTCTCTTCCCTAAATCCATCTGATCCAGAAGTTCTGTGCGTCCATGAATCCACGTAAGTCCACCGACTCTTACCTTTCATCTGAATGATCTGTGGTGATCGGGAGAGTGGGCCATTCAGTTATTGTTTATAGTTATCACCGCGGAGTGCGGCTTGGAGCGCACGCTTCAAACATATTGTGCAATGTGAATTGTTAATAATGACTGCTATGATTTTGATCTTTGATTATGAATTTGA
Organism: Oncorhynchus gorbuscha; assembly: GCF_021184085.1. NCBI lineage: Eukaryota > Metazoa > Chordata > Actinopteri > Salmoniformes > Salmonidae > Oncorhynchus > Oncorhynchus gorbuscha. Next base: position 52,670,410 of record NC_060182.1, on the reverse strand, counting down.
TTGTATACATGTTATTTGTTTCCTTTGTGATGCAGCACAGACTACCAGTAAATATACCACTTTATGGTTAAAGGAATTCCTGCCTCAGTCTCATACATTCCTCTGTCACCTGACACGTGACCACTTGTTCACCTTCACTGTCAGTCATCCTACCTGTCCAGCTACCCACACAGATTTCACTAATCTTTCAATGGTCCTTTGAGCCGGATGATGACTGAACCAAAGACAGGTGAAAAGGAAATGGAGGCGGAGAGGGAAGAATTGTCTCCACTGGAAGGAAGAAGAGAGGAGGAGAGAGCAGCTGAGGGAAAGGTCTTGGAACAAAGGAAATATCCAGGAGCTAAGCCTAAAGCAACAAAGGCTTCATCCTCAACTACCAGGAGCACCAGAAGAACCAGGCAAGCACCTGGTTATCTTAAGGACTATGTGGTCGAGGTTCCGACATCAAAGGGCAAGCCCACCAGAGCTCAAAGAGTTGATGGATCAACTATATGTTTCAGCCATCAACCATCCCCTCTGAGCCAAGGACCGGAAACTGCTTTGGAGCAGGAAAGTGGTCTACGTGAGGAACCTATGGAAGAGGTAACTCCCACTGCACAGGTCGACCAGCTTCCAGAGGCAGGCTCCGCTCACCCTTTAACTAATGGGAAATTGTCGAAGCACTCTAGACGGAGTGGGAGTTCGACCAGTGGATACCCCTTTGGAAGTGGCCATGGCAGCCGCCATTCACTAGCCCTCAGCAATTCACAGACCGCTGTCCTACAAGAGAGGATGAAACTATTAGCTTTGGAGGAAATTGAGCGTCAGATTGAGGAGGAACGACAGGCTGACGAACGATGTCACCAATTGGATGTGCAGGCCCGTAGAGCTCTACAGGAAAGGGAATCCATTGCCAAGGACCTGGCACAGCAGCGACGGCACCGTCAAGCCAGAAGGGAATTAGAAGAGGCACGGATGGTCTCATCCTTCCTGGAGAGGAACGAACGGGGAGTTGACCTGACCACCCCTCCACATGGACCTGAACTGTCTGCCTTTCTTTCCCAATCTGCCCCTCTGGTACAGCATGGCACACAGTCCTCGGAGGATCCGGGGTCAACAGCCAACACGGAGCACGGAGACGGGCCGCTCCGCCAACGCCCTCTATGCCAGTGACACAAGTTAGCATTCCTCCATCTGGACAAAGCATCACTCCTTCGCCTTTCCGCCAATTACCAACCAAGGCAAATCGTTCCTTTCATCCGGGGCCAGGCCAGTCCTCAAACAACAGGTCGGAGGGCTCTCGCCCAATTCCGGCTGCCACAAATGGTGGGTCTGGGACAGTAGGTGACCGGCCCAATGAGGCCACAGTGGGCTCATCAGAAGTCCCGGGTTTATCCTTCACGCAAACAGAAGAGGGAGCCAACATTATGAAACTTCTAGTAGCCTCAGCCTATGGAATTCCCAGACCCAAACTGCCATACTTTGAAAATGGAAAGGAGAGTGAATTTGTCCTTTTGGAAATGGCATTGGAGAGTCTACTGGGTATTCACAGTCATCTGTCAGAACGCTACAAATACCAAGTACTAATGGATCATTTGCGGTTTCCAAGTGCATACAGGCTGGCCCAATCATTTATGCACTCCGCAACACCATACACTGCAGCTCTCCAGGCCCTGAAGGCGAGATATGGTGAGCCACGTCAGCTAGTCCAGAATGAACTAAACAACATCCTGAACACGTCTCCAATTAAAATGGGAGACCATGCTGCCTTCCAAGAATTCTCCCTGGCTGTCCAATCCCTGACCTCTATGCTCCAATCCGTTGAAGGAGAAGACGGGAACGAGCTTAAATGTGGCTCCCACGTGGACAGGCTTCTTAGCAAACTTCCAGTGTACCTCAGAGACAGTTTCATTGAACATTGTTTGAATAAGGGCATCCTGAAAGAGGGCTCGAGAAGCACCTATGCTCTCAGAGACCTGGCCACATGGTTGGAGGTGAAGGCAAAGGCGAAGAGCATCGCTCACCAGGCCACAATCTCCGCCATAGCCACAGGGGGAAGGAAGGAGTTTGAACGCCAGCAGGGACAGAAAAGACCAAATCCCACTACCATGTACTTAAATAGTGAGGCCGGGAGGAACCCGGAAGAAGACCCCTCTCAAGAGCAAGAACATCAAATTCCAGCCTTACTGCCCATATTGCAATAGTAAGGGGCACTTCCTTGGTTCATGCCCCAGAGTAAAAAAGCTCACTCAAACTCAATTGAAGGCCTGGATCACTTCAGGCGAGCGATGCTACAAGTGTGCCCGTAGCCATAAGGTGGAGACCTGCACATTGAGGAAACCCTGCAACCGCTGTAAAGAAATCCATCTCACCGTGTTGCATGATCTATTTCCCCAAGCAAAGAAGGAGCAGAGTATGCTCATGGTAGGAGCTGCAAAAGAGCTGTATCTCGACCAGCAGAACCGGTCTCCAAGGGTCATGTTGAAGGTGGTCAAGGTCACTCTGCAAAGTGAAGGGAGAAGCATTGATACATTCGCCGTTCTAGATGATGGGTCAGAAAGAACAATCATTCTCACAGCGGCCACCCGTCAGCTTAACCTGGAAGGGACCCCCGAGACCCTTAATCTCAGAACGGTGCGACATGATGTTATCCAAATGAAAGGCTCTGCTGTAACCTTTAGCATTTCACCTTCAGGAAACGGGGACGTGGCCTATAACATCACCAATGCCTTCACGGCAGATGGCTTGAATCTCGCAGAGCACTCCTGCCCGGTAAGTGTTCTACAGAAACAATATCCTCATCTACGAGGATTGCCTCTTCCTAACCTGGCCAGAGTAGCACCACTTATCCTGATTGGGTCAGACCACCCACATCTCGTCACCCCGACTGAGCCTATACGAGCTGGACCAGAAGGAGGACCCATTGCTGTCCATACATCCTTGGGTTGGGCTGTGCAAGGTCCATCCCATCTACTTCTCTCCACCCAAGCTGTACAGTCACAGCAAGTCCTCTTCACCAGAAGCAATCCAGATGCAGCCACTGACCTCCTTCGGAATGTTGAGATGCTAAGGAAGATGGACACCTTCTCCAACCGGAAGCTACAGGAGGTCACTCGCTCGAAAAATGACTCCTATGCATTAGACCTCCTGGAGAAGAGCACCACCACCACTGAAATGGATGGCGTTCGCAGGTATGCAACCCCACTGCTACGGGTGCCCAACCATCCTCCTCTGGCAACCACGACACGGGCTGTACTCCCACTACTGCGTGGAACAGAGCGACGCCTGGTGAAGAATCCTGAGCTTGCAGAAGTTCATAACCGAGAGATTCATAACCTTGTGAAGGCAGGCTACGTCACTGAAGTGACAGCTCATGAAGAGGGAAACGCACTCCGTGAATCCTGGTATCTCCCTCACCATGTTATCCAGCAACATGGTGGGAAGTATAGACTTGTCTTCAACTGTTCATTCCAAGCAGCTGGTCAAAGCCTGAATGACTGTCTACTCCCGGACCAACCTTAGGTCCTTCCTTGCTCGGTGTCCTTCTCCGGTTCCGGCAGCACTCTACAGCCATCAGTGGAGACATCAAAGCCATGTTTCATCAGATTCGTTTACTGCCTTCCGACACCACACTGCTCCGGTTCATATGGCGAAATATGGAACGAGATGCAGAGCCCACAATCTATGAATGGCAGGTACTCCCATTCGGCACCACCTGCAGTCCTTGCTGTGCCATATACGCTCTGCAGAGACACGCACGGGAGCATCCAGACAGTGACCCAGAAGTATTGGATTCAGTGGAAAATGCCTTCTATGTGGATAACTGCTTACAAAGCATCCCATCCACGGCTGAAGCGAAATCACTCCTTGATAAAGTGCGGAATCTCCTGTCCAAAGGGGGATTTGAGGTCCGACAGTGGGCTAGTAACAGAGCGGAGGTTATCCAGCACCTCCCGCCACAAGCTAGGTCCAGTAGCAGTGAACTATGGCTAACGCAGTCTGGTGCTAACCCAGAAGAGCCCACTCTAGGACTGAGGTGGAGCTGCCTACCAGATACCCTGGGGTATAAGCACCGCTCATCCCCGAGTACCGAAACCCCCACTCTGCGCACCATCTATCGGACCCTGGCCAGTCAATACGATCCCCTTGGGTATATCCTGCCATACACAACACGGGCCAAAGTCTTAGTCCAGGACCTGTGGCAGACCAAGAGGGACTGGGATGAACCAATCCACCCAGCTGACCTAGTGGAACGATGGATCTGTTGGGAAACTGAGTTAACGGAGCTCTCTGATGTCCAAATGCCAAGATGTTATGTACCATCCTGTGTTGACCAACTGGGATCATGCCTGGAACTGCATGTGTTCTGTGACGCTTCGGAGCGAGCTTATGGGGCGGTTTCCTATCTTAGAGTGGAGGATAAGGCAGGCCACACCCATGTCTCCTTTGTCATGGCCAGGTCCAGGGTCGCACCCAAGAAGCAGTTGTCAATGCCTAGGCTGGAACTCAGTGCTGCCCTTTCCGGAGCCCAGTTGGCCTCTACCTTGCGAGCCGAGCTCACCTTGCCAATCCAAAGGATCATCTACTGGAGTGATTCGACCACTGTATTGACATGGCTCAAGTCGGAGTCCTGCAGGTATAAGGTGTTTGTCGGGACTCGCATTGCGGAAATCCAAGACCTAACAGAAGTCCAGGACTGGAGGTATGTTGATAGCATAAACAATCCTGCTGATGACATTACTAGAGGTAAAACCCTTAAGGAATTGGCTAAACCCCATCGCTGGAGCTTGGGACCACCATTCTTGTCCCAACCAGAGAACGAGTGGCCGACAGCCCCCAGGCGTGCGGCCCCTCCGCGACCGACTGAAGCTCATGAGTTAAGGAAGTCTGCCCAATGCTACAGCATTTCTACGGAACCAACAACAGCTCTCCCTGACCTAACACAATCCCAAACACTGCCGGATCTGATCACAGCCACAAACCAGACCTCAGATGGGGTGGCTTCTATACCTACCTCCCTCGCGGCAGAGACACTACTCCTCCAGCAAGCACAAGCAGTTAGCTTCCCTGAGGAGTTAAAAGCTCTGAAAGCCGGTAGGGAAGTGGCTAAGGGCAGCCGTCTTCTCTCTCTTGCCCCAGAATATGATCCAATCCTTGGAGTGATCAGAGTTGGAGGAGGCTGCGCCAAGCGGAGGTTTTGGACCCAGATGCTATCCACCCAATTATCCTCGACTCCAGACACCCTCTTACCAGGCTCCTCATCAAGAGTTATGATGAGCGGCTTCTCCACCCAGGGCCAGAGAGGGTCTATGGGGAGATGAGGTGGAAGTACTGGATAATTGGAGGACGAGGAGCCATTCGTAAGCACCAATACGCCTGCGTAGAATGTCAGAGATGGCGGGCCGGAGCTACGGTGCCCAAAATGGCAGATTTACCCCCTGCTCGCTTGCGCCTCCTTAAACCACCCTTCTGGTCAACAGGAGTAGATTGCTTCGGCCCCTTGATGATCAAGTTAGGTCGTCGTGTGGAAAAGCGCTGGGGCATTCTATTCAAGTGTATGACAACCAGATGTGTCCACCTGGACCTACTGGAGAGTTTGGATACGGAAGCCTTCCTCATGGCCCTACGGCGGTTTATCTCCCGACGGGGGAAACCCTACGAGATCCTGGCTGACAGAGGTACGAACTTCAAGGCAGGAGAAGCCAGGTTAGAGGAAGCCTTCCAAGCCATGGAACCCAGCCTCCAGGATCAGCTGATGGACCAACAAAAAAAGAAGAACCGGACATATATCCGGCCAGTTGCCCGACTGATTCCTCTCCCTGAGATGACAGAGGATGGGGAGCAATGAGCCTTTTTTGAGGAATGTGGAAATTAACAAATTTCCGGGGTGGCTGTAGAAAAGGCCCATGGAGTTGGTGGAATACTCCTTTAATTAATTGCCATTTACTCAGCTGGGCCAGGGGCGCTTTAATTAGGTCAGGTGGAAATGTCCAACAGATCTCAACTCCATAAAAGGAGGAAATTGCCATTGCCTGATCTCGCTGCTTTCTCTTCCCTAAATCCATCTGATCCAGAAGTTCTGTGCGTCCATGAATCCACGTAAGTCCACCGACTCTTACCTTTCATCTGAATGATCTGTGGTGATCGGGAGAGTGGGCCATTCAGTTATTGTTTATAGTTATCACCGCGGAGTGCGGCTTGGAGCGCACGCTTCAAACATATTGTGCAATGTGAATTGTTAATAATGACTGCTATGATTTTGATCTTTGATTATGAATTTGATTGTATACATGTTATTTGTTTCCTTTGTGATGCAGCACAGACTACCAGTAAATATACCACTTTATGGTTAAAGGAATTCCTGCCTCAGTCTCATACATTCCTCTGTCACCTGACACGTGACCACCTGTTCACCTTCACTGTCAGTCATCCTACCTGTCCAGCACCCACACAGATTCCACTAATCAGTCCTGTCTGGTGTAGACACAAAACAGAAAACAATCCCCCACAACTCAAGGTTGAAAAACAGGCTACCTAAGTATGGTTCTCAATCGGGGACAACGATTGACAGCTGCCTCTGATTGAGAACCATACCAGGCCAAACACAGAAATACCAAATCATAGAAAAACTAACAGACAACCCACCCAACTCACTCCCTGACCATACTAAAACAAAGACATAACAAAAGAACTAAAGGTCAGAACGTGACACATTGAGTTATTGAGCTTGTTTTGTCTGATTTCATCCAACTGTTTACCTTCCATTTGGGATTTATTGAACATTAGAATGGGCAAAACAAGTGACCTAAGCGACTGAGAGGCGCGCCGGTTCCAATATCTCAAAATCGTCCGGCCTCCTGGACTTTTCACGCACAACGGTGTCTAGGGTTTACTGAGAATGGTGCGACAAACACAAAACATCCAGTAAGCAGCAATCCTGTGCACGAAAACAGCTCGTTGATGAGAGGTCGAAGGTTTTCCTCTTGGATTTTGCCTGTGCTTAGCTATATTCTATTTCTTTATCCTGAAAAACTCTCCAGTCCTCAATGATTACAAGCATACCCATAACATGATACTGCCACCACTATGCTTGAAAATATAGAGAGTCGTACTCAGTAATGTGTTGTAATGGATTTGCCCCAAACATTACACAATGTATTCAGGGCATAAAGTTAATTGCTTTGCCACATTTTTGTTGTTGTATGACTTCAGTTCCTTGTTGCGAACAGGATGCATGTTTTAGAATATTTTTATTCTGTACAGGCTTCCTTTTCACTCTGTCAATTTAGGTTAGTATTGTGGAATAACTACAATGTTGTTCATCCATCCTCAGTTTTCTCCTATCACAGGCATTAAACTCTAACTAACTGTCAACATTGGCCTCATGGTGAAATCCCTGAGTGGTGTCCTTCCTTTCCGGAAACTGAGTTAGGAAGGACGCCTGTATTTTTGTAGCGACTAGGTGTATTGATACACCATCCAAAGTGTAATTAATAACTTCACAATGCTCAAAGAGATATTCAATGTCTGCTTCTATTTTTACCCATCTATCAATAGGTGCCCTTTGCAAGGCATTGGAAAACCTCCCTGGTCTTCACGGTTGATTCTGTGTTTAAATTCCCTGCTCGACTGAGGGACCTTTGTATGTTGTATGTGTTGGGTACAGAGATGAGGTAGTTATTCAAAAATAGTTGCTAAGCTCATTTTTACTCCTGAACTTATTTGGGCTTGCCATAAAAAGGGTTTGAATACTTATTGATTCAATTTGTAAAAATATCAACAACAACAAAAATTATTTGTAAAAATTTCAAAAAACCATAATTCCACTTTGACATTATGCGGTATTGTGTGTAGGTCAGTGACAAAAAAATCTTTATTTAATCAGTTTTAAATTCAGGCTGTAACACAACAACATTTGGAAAAAGTCAAGGAGAGTGAATACTTTCTGAAGGCACTGTATATAGTATAAGCTACAAAAGAAACTTTCCAGTGATACTGATTCACCCAATGATGAATATGAAGCATAGGCTTCTCGCCGGTGATGGCCGATGCGCTTTGCCATGATCTCAAGATAAGACACTAGAGAAAAATAGTTAGCTTCTACAGACAGATTAGTCTTCTCTTTTCAGCAGTAGGCATTTGCTTTAAATTTGAAATTTATGAAAGTCAAACTGACAGCCACAACCAACCATAGACATATAATCCATCGATGGGATGTTCCCATTCAAGTCAGGACTGGCAGCCATTGCTAGTGTACCCATGAGTTTAACGGTCAAAGTGCCAAGGTTAGAAGTTCCAAAATCCTTCCATGGATTATATCTATGGACACAATGCAACAAGCTGCTCTATATTTGGCGCACATGCTGCCCAAATTGCGGCCTTCCCGACTGTAAGTGCTTGTGATAAAACTTAATCCACAGCCATTTATTTTAGAGGCTATTGACCATCTGGAGCAAAATTATGTCTGTTCAGAGAGCATCCCTACCACCAGCACCCCTACTTCCCGCAGCTATGTCCAAGAGGCTGGATAATTCAAGACACAGGGCTCTCTCCCCCACCACAGCAAGGCTCATGGCACGCCCACGGCCTTTGATAGCACCTCTGGAGGCTCGTAGGGTGAAGTCTGCAATGACACAGATCTCTAACCATAGGCCCTGGTTGGCTATACTGTTTGCTAGGAGTTGTTGCATCTCCATAAGCAAATCGTCTTGGTATGCCATCAGCTTTGACATAATTTTGAATGCCCGTACTGAACGTATGGCAGACACATATACCTCTTGGAAGATGGAGGCTGAAAAGCGCTCCGCATTCCCATGGAGGGAGATGCCAGTCTGTGACATGACATAAGGATTGAGGTGGCTGGCCAGCAACGGCTCAACCCTCGGGGGCCAACTCCATATTCTGAATACCCATATTATTAAAGTACTTGGTCTGTACTTTAGTGGTTAGGGTCTTGTCCCAGTTAAGTTGGGCTTCCGCCACACAAGATGGGACAACCGGGAGGAGTTGTTTACCTGGAGTGGTGCGAGAGGGGAGCCTCCTCTCTTCGAGTAAGTCCATTTCAGCACTTCTAACCCCTACGGGTTCGGGCCAGTCAATATTTAGTCTGGATGCTGCCCGTTTCAGACATCGATAAGCCGGTATCTGTAGTTGGGCATTGAAGCTCCGCTGAGGGTAGAAGAAGGCCTTTCGGCTTCGGCTTCCTCTTCCTCCTCTGGGATGAGGTGAGTCATGTCCTCGCTATCATCAATGACGAGGCCACCTTCCCCTTCATTGAAACGCTTGAAGTGCATGCAGTACTTGGGAGTAGCGAGCACTGCTGCTGCGTGCTCTCACCCCAGGAAGACAATACATGAGTCGTATGGGTCTTTGGCTAATAGTGTCATCCAACACAAACGCGGGTGTGCCGGTAGTCTAGCAGGGGCATGAATCCTGCTTGGTTCCCTCCATTCCATAGCAGGGGCAGCAGGTTCCATGGCTCTGAGAAAAAGTTTTCCTTGAGTGAAATACAAGCTAAGTAGCGTCAGCCACGTGGCCCATAGCCTAGCTAGTTAGTACAATGCTAGCCGGAGAAAGCGCATGCTTACTTCGTCTGTCTGTTTGAGCTAAAAACTAGTCCTTTGTGAGGTTAGCTAGCATTCCAGCTAGCCAAGTTAGCTGTAGTCTCACGGCGTGGGCTACCCAAGTCTCGATAGCTAGCCTGTGACGCTAGCTATGAGCAGTCAAAAATGTATTATAGCGGAATCAAAACTACTTTTGGTCAGTACTCAACATTATCGACAGGATCTGGGGTCCTACATTTGGCAGCATGAACCTCGCGGTTCACCAGAGAACAGTTCAGTAGGATGACAGAAAATCTAGTCATGCTTAGGAGAGCTTCAGGAGTGATCAGGAATGATCAGAGGCAGCACAAGGGGCCTCTTATAAAGAGGAGAAGGCCTCACCTCATTCGCCAATCGACCTGTCTGTCTCCAACAGACGCTGCAATTTGTAGCCTACTTCCATTAGAGAATCCACCGGGGCGAATCTCAATCAAGTGAAATATTGAGAAGATCTATTTGAAATAGAACTACATGTGACATATTTTGACATCTCAAACTATAGATGTATTGTTGATATGTGACTCAATAACTTCTACAAAATGTTCCCATAAGTTCTCAAAAGTACTTTGGGGCAAATTCTGATCCAATCCCTCTCTCAGTGATCTCAACTCACCTGACCAAGTCAGTCATACAGGAACCCACCACCACCACATCGAAAGCCTCCTCCGTCATGGTCTATTGGAGAGAGACACACAGGAGGCAATGGATACTTTAGAGATTTGTTTATTGTTAGCTTAGCTTTAAGTACAAACTAAATTATTACATTTGTCACAGCTTCCCCTTTGACCCAGCAACACACTTTTCAGCAAAGGTTACTTAGGCTCGTCATTAAGAGTCTGGTCAGACATTTTTATAATTGGAGCCAACATGAGTATAGGAAAATATTTATTGTAATGTGATTTAGGGGTTTAAAAACATTTTACAGAATTAGCTGGTTCTTCACACATTTTTAGAACTATGCCTAGGCTAATCGTAGAGTATACTCACTGCTAGGGGCATTTCAAGCAACAATAACATATCATACTGAAACTGCACTCAAAGGAAACTCAGTCTTTGCCATATTACCATGAATTGACTGGAACAAGGTAAAAATAGAGCATTCACAGCTCTCTCAGAGTTGGACAGGTGCCAATCTAAACCCAGCGATTATTTCAATGCTACACCACGTGACTGAACACAGCCCAGAAAAATCTTTAATTAATTCAATCCTTGGCATGTATTAGAGTTCATGCTTGTCTGTTAATCTTTTCAAATCTCCTCCTAAGCAGTAAAAAGGCTCAGAAAGCCTGGCCGCTGGCTCTAGGACAGCTAGGCTAAATTCTCCCACATTTCTGAGCATATTGTCTTCTAGATGTGCTACCCCTATTGCAGCAGAAACAATTTTAGCAAGCATGTCCGACCACTCAAAACAGGGGGCCCCCTCTCACATTCTGGTTTACTTGCATAATGAGTTAAGTCAACTTCTCAGTTAGCCTACTACAACCTGGTCTTTCTTGACAAAACAAAGGGAGCAAAATTATTTTTCATTGGGTTAAACTGACACAAAAGGTGATATATTCATGGAGATTAGCCTAGGCCTAGTTGTGTCGTAAGGATGGACATGGAAAGTGTATGACTTGAAAAAGTGTCAATAAAATAAACTATAAAATGATGCAATGGGGGTAATTTAGGCCTACTTTATATTACAAAAATGTAGACATTTTCAAATCCTTTGTATCTATTTTTAGAAAAAGCTGAGGGGATGATAGAAGCCGGAATGTAGTGCTTCAACTGGAAGCCAGTGGGAGAGAGCGGAGGAGCGGGGTGACGTTTGGGAAGGTTGAACACCAGAATGCGGCGTTCTGGATGAGTTGTAGGGGTTGGCAACAGGCAGGGGAGCCCAGCCAACAATGGTAATCCAGATTGACAAGTGCTACACTGAACAAAAATATAAAAGCAACATAGAACCATTTTGAAGATGTTACTGAGTTACAGTTCATAAACTCAGCAAAACAATAGTCATTTTTTTCAGGACCCTGTCTTTCAAAAATAATTCCGTAAAAATCCAAATAACTTCACAGATCATCATTGTAAAGGGTTTAAAACTGTTTCCCATGCTTGTTCAATGAACCATAAACAATTAATGAACATGTGGAGTAGAGGTCAACCGATTATGATTTTTCAACGCAGATACCGATTATTGGAGGACCAAAAAAAGCTGATACAGATTAATCGGCCGATTTTTATTTCTTTATTTGTAATAATGACAATCACAACAATACTGAATGAACACTTATTTTAACTTAATATAATACATCAATAAAAATCCATTTAGCCTCAAATAAATAATGAAACATGTTCAATTTGGTTTAAATAATGCAAAAACACAGTGTTGGAGAAATAAAAGTCCAATTTGCGCCATGTAAAAATCCAAAAAGCAATTTGGTTTAAATAATGCAAAAACACAGTGTTGGAGAAATAAAAGTCCAATTTGCGACATGTAAAAAAGCTAACGTTTGAGTTACTTGCTCAGAACATGAGAACATATGAAAGTTGGTGGTTCCTTTTAACATGAGACTTCAATTATTCCAAGGTAAGAGGTTTTAGGTTGTAGTTAATATAGTATTTATAGGACTATTTCTCTCTATACTATTTGTATTTCATATACCTTTGACTATTGGATGTTCTTATAGGCACTATAGTATTGTCAGTGTAACAGTATAGCTTCCGTCCCTCTCCTCACCCATACATGGGCTCGAACCAGGAACACATCGACAACAGCCACTCGAAGCAGGGTTACCCATCGCTCCACAAAAGCCGCGGCCCTTGCAGAGCAAGGGGAATAACTACTCCAAGTCTAAGAGCGAGTGACGTTTGAAATGCTATTAGTGCACACAAAGCTAACTAGCTAGCCATTTCACATCGGTTACACCAGCCATTAGGCTGATAGGCTTGAAGTCATAAACAGCGCTGTGCTTGCAAAGAGCTGCTGGCAAAATGCACAAAAGTGCTGTTTGAATGAATGCTTACGAGCCTGCTGCTGCCTACCATCGCTCAGTCAGACTGCTCTATCAAATCATAGACTTAATTATAACATAATAACACACAGAAATACAGTATGAGCCTTTGGTCATTAATATGGTCGAATCCGGAAACTATCATTTCGAAAACAAAACATTTACTATTTCAGTAAAATACGGAACCGTTCGGGATTTTATTTAACGGGTGGCATCCCTAAGTCTAAATATTATTGTTACTTTGCACAACCTTCAATGTTATGTCATAATTACGTAAAATTCTGGCAAATTAGTTCGCAATGAGCCAGACTGCCCTAACTGTTGCAAATACCCTGACTCTGCGTGTAATGAACGCAAGAGAAATGACAAGGACTGCCCGTTCCATGATCTCGCCATCACGGTTGACAACTCCATTGTGTCCTCCTCCCAGAGCGCTAAGAACCTTGGCGTGATTCTGGACAACAAACTGTCGTTCTCAACTAACATCAAGGCGGTGGCCCGTTCCTGTAGGTTCATGCTCTACAACATCCGCAGAGTACGACCCTGCCTCACACAGGAAGCGGCGCAGGTCCTAATCCAGGCACTTGTCATCTCCCGTCTGGATTACTGCAACTCGCTGTTGGCTGGGCTCCCTGCCTGTGCCATTAAACCCCTACAACTCATCCAGAACGCCGCAGCCCGTCTAGTGTTCAACCTTCCCAAGTTCTCTCATGTCACCCCGCTCCTCCGCTCTCTCCACTGGCTTCCAGTTGAAGCTCGCATCCACTACAAGACCATGGTGCTTGCCTACGGAGCTGTGAGGGGAACGGCACCTCAGTACCTCCAGGCTCTGATCAGGCCCTACACCCAAATAAGGGCACTGCGTTCATCCACCTCTGGCCTGCTCGCCTCCCTACCACTGAGGAAGTACAGTTCCCGCTCAGCTCAGTCAAAACTGTTCGCTGCTCTGGCTCCCCAATGGTGGAACAAACTCCCTCACGACGCCAGGACAGCGGAGTCAATCACCACCTTCCGGAGACACCTGAAACCCCACCTCTTTAAGGAATACCTAGGATAGGATAAAGTAATCCTTCTCACCCCCCTTAAAATATTTAGATGCACTATTGTAAAGTGGTTGTTCCACTGGATGTCATAAGGTGAATGCACCAATTTGTAAGTCGCTCTGGATAAGAGCGTCTGCTAAATGACTTAAATGTAAATGTAAACAATTTCACCTGGTTAATATTGCCTGCGAACCTAGATTTCTATTAGCTAAATATGCAGGTTTAAAAATATATACTACTGTGTGTTGATTTTAAGAAAGGCATCGGTGTTTATGGTTAGGTACAGTTGTCCAACGTTTGTGCTTTTTTCACAAATGCGCTCATCCCCCAGCGTTGCATCGATTATATGCAACGCAGGACACGCTAGATAAACTAGTAATATCATCAACCATGTGTAGTTATAACTAGTGATTATGATTGATTGATTGTTTTTTATAAGATAAGTTTAATGCTAGCTAGCAACTTACCTTGGCTTCTACTGCATTCGCGTAACAGGCAGGCTCCTCGTGGGTGCAATGAGAGGCAGGCGGTTAGTGCATTGGACTAGTTAACTCTAAGGTTGCAAGATTGGATCCCCCGAGCTGACAAGGTCGTTCTGCCCCTGAACAAGGCAGTTAACCCACCGTTCCTAGGCCGTCATTGAACATAATAATGTGTTCTTAACTGACTTGCCTAGTTAAATAAAAAGGTATAACATTTATGTATTTTTTACAAAAAAAAAAAATTGCCGCCCAAAAATACCGATTTCTGATTGTTATGAAAACTTGAAATCGGCCCTAATTAACCTGTTAAGTCGACCCTCTACTTTTTCGAACATTCTGTTAAAAATCGCGCAACATTTCAGCGCCCTGCTACTCATGCCAGGAATATAGTATATGCATATTATTAGTATGTGTGGATAGCAAACACTCTGACGTTTCTAAAACTGGTTAAATCACGGCTGTGACTTTAACAGAGCGTGAGTTTCATCGAATAGCGCAGGAAAACCTGATCACTGAAAATGGAAATAAATATCCTTGCGCTTACTTCCAGGAAGTGTTCAAAGTGAACCGAATTACATGAGACCGAGGTTTCAGCGCCTACAGCTACCACACGTTGTCTAGAGTCTTGTCATTTGATTCGCAATTGATTCTTGGTCTAACCGGTTCAAGGGAACTCCTTCCCTCCGTTCTCCGACCGGATGTTTTGGTCGAGCTCTCTCGGCCATGTTTTTTTTCAGATGACACCTATAGAAGTTACATCGCCTCCTGATGAATTTTATCGCTTATTAACGTGTACTAATACCTAAAGTTGCATTACAAAAGTATTTCGAAGTGTTTTGTGAAAGTTTATCGTCGACTTTTTGAATTTAAAAAAATGACGTTACGTTATGAAACGCTCTTTTTTTTTGTTTATCATACAGTCTACATAGAACGATATCTAGGCTATATATGGACCGATTTAATCGAAAAAAGACCCAATAGTGATTATGGGACATCTAGGAGTGCCAACAAAGAAGATGGTCAAAGGTAATGAATGTTTTATATTTTATTGTGCGGTTTGTGTAGCGCCGAATATGCTAATTATTTTGTTTACGTCCCCTGCGGGTCTTTTGTGGTGTTACATGCTATCAGATAATAGCTTCTCATGCTTTCGCCGAAAAGCATTTTAAAAATCTGACTTGTTGCCTGGATTCACAACGAGTGTAGCTTTAATTCAATACCCTGCATGTGTATTTTAATGAACGTTTGAGTTTTAACTAATACTATTAGCATTTAGCGTAGCGCATTTGCATTTCCAGAGCTCTAGATGGGACGCCTGCGTGCCAGGTAGGAGCAAGTGGTTAATCGGCCATCCCGATTAATTGGTCGACCTCTAATGTGGAGTGGTCGTTAAGACACTAACAACTTACAGACGGTAGGCAATTAAAGTCATAGTTTGCTGAAAATGAGAAGACGTTTATAAGGAAATAAGTCAATTAAAATAAAATCATTAGGCCCTAATCTATGGATTTCACATGACTGGGAGTACACAGACACCTTAAAAAAGGTAGGGGCGTGGATAGGGCAGTGGAGGTCACACAATTCTGTCAGCTGGTAACTGCTGGTCTCACGGTAATTGACCGTTAATTAACAAACACAACTGGCTTCCACACATAGCCTACAAGCTACTGATGCAGACCTTTTGGTACATCTACATTTTAAAAAGTCTAATAAATCCATGTAATATAGTCTACACATTCATAATAAATCCATTATTTATTTTAGACAAGTCTAAAGAAACATGATATGAAGAAAATGTAGTCTAATTCAGAAGAACAGAATAGCATACTAGTCCTTATGTTAGGTCCTCATCTGGCTATGGGCTACACAAGTTAATTTAGCAGACAAGATCTTCTTAGAATTCCATGGCATTATTTATATTATTTTATAGCATAAGAATACAATTGAACAAAGCTGATTAAATTGAAAGGATATTTCCTCCAAACGATTTGAGGCAGTGAGCACATGAAGCTATTCTGTGTTCAGCGTTTAACTAATAAATAGGTACTCCTACAGTATATGCTTAATTTAGAGTTATTAATGTAACTTTAGTTGTTCTACAAACGATGGGCTATATGTTTAGATGTTTAATACGTTGTAAGGCTGCATGATGCTTTGTAAAAAGTTGCATGAAAGGCATGAGCTCTGCTTTGTTTTTTTTTTGCGCAGGCCGTACACACTTCATCAGTCTCTCATTCACAATTTGACAAGCAATTGATGTCTTGAATTTCCCGGCGGCATCAGCTTTGTGTTGCCGTGAGAAATAAATATTCCAAATGCAGTCTGGGACAGTTGTTTCTAAAACTAGACACTAATGTACTTGTCCTCTTGCTCAGTTGTGCACCAAGGCATCCCACTCCTCTTTCTATTCTGGTTCGAGCCAGTTTGTGCTGTTCTGTGAAGGGAGTAGTACACAGCGTTGTACGAGATCTTCAGTTTCTTGGCAATTTCCCGCATGGAATAGCCTTAATTTCTCAGAACAATAACAGGCTGATGAGTTTTTAGAAGAACGTTATTTGTTTCTGGCCATTTTGAGCCTGTAATTGAACCCACAAATGCTGATGCTCCAGATACTAAACTAGTCTAAAGAAGGCCAGTTGTATTGCTGCTTTAATCAGACAACAGTTTTCAGCTGTGCTAACATAATTTCAAAAGGGTTTTCTAAGAATGAATTAGCCTTTTAAAATGATAAGCATGGATTAGCTAACACAACGTGCCATTGGAACACAGGAGTGATGGTTGCTGATAATGGGCCTATGTAGATATTCAATACATTTTTATTTTTCATTTTTAAATCAGCCGTTTCCAGCTACAATAGTAATTTACAACATTAACAATGTCTACACTGTAATTTCTGATAAATGTGATGTTATTTTAATGGACAAAAAAAGTGCTTTTCTTTAAAAAACAAGGACATTTCTAAGTAATCCCTCTAAGTAATTTCTAAGTAAAATTTTGAACAGTATTGTCGATAAAAATAATAATATCACATTTCCAAAAGTATTCAGACCCTTTACTCAGTACTTTCTTGAAGCATCTTTGGCAGCGACTTCAGCCTTGAGTCTTCTTGGTTATGATGCCACAAACTTGCACACCTGTTTTTGTGGAGTTATTCCCAAACTTCTCTGAAGATCTTCTCAATCTCTGTCAGGTTGGATGCAGAGTGTCGCTGCAGAGCTATTTTCAGGTCTCTCCAGAGATGTTTGATCAGGTTCAAGTCCGGGCTCTGGCTGGGCCACTCAAGGACATTCAGAGACTTGTCCCGAAGCCACTCCTGCGTTGTCTCGGCTGTGTGATAAGGGTCATTGTCCTGTTGGAAAGTGAAACTTCGCCCCAGTCTGAGGTCCTGAGCACTCTGGAGCAGGTTTTCATCAGGATCTCTCTGTACTTTGCTACGTTCATCTTTTCCTTGATCCTGACTAATCTCCCAGTCCCTGCCTCTGAAAAACATCCCCACAGCATGATGCTGCCATCACCATGATTCACCGTAGGGATTAGCAAACGATCCTCGTTTGCTAAGTCAAACGACACCGCTGGTTCTGCTCACACTGCCCTACCCTGTGCTCTGACCTCTTTCTCCCCTCTCTCTCCAGATGAAATCTCGCGTCTTGTGACGGCCGGCCGCCCAACAACCTGCCCGCTTGACCCTATCCCCTCCTCTCTTCTCCAGACCATTTCCGGAGACCTTCTCCCTTACCTCACCTCGCTCATCAACTCATCCCTGACCGCTGGCTACGTCCCTTCCGTCTTCAAGAGAGCGAGAGTTGCACCCCTTCTGAAAAAACCTACACTCGATTCCTCCGATGTCAACAATTACAGACCAGTATCCCTTCTTTCTTTTCTCTCCAAAACTCTTGAACGTGCCGTCCTTGGCCAGCTCTCCCGCTATCTCTCTCTGAATGACCTTCTTGATCCAAATCAGTCAGGTTTCAAGACTAGTCATTCAACTGAGACTGCTCTCCTCTGTATCACGGAGGCGCTCCGCACTGCTAAAGCTAACTCTCTCTCCTCTGCTCTCATCCTTCTAGATCTATCGGCTGCCTTCGATACTGTGAACCATCAGATCCTCCTCTCCACCCTCTCCGAGTTGGGCATCTCCGGCGCGGCCCA
The DNA here is from genome assembly GCF_021184085.1 of Oncorhynchus gorbuscha. Classification (NCBI taxonomy): domain Eukaryota; kingdom Metazoa; phylum Chordata; class Actinopteri; order Salmoniformes; family Salmonidae; genus Oncorhynchus; species Oncorhynchus gorbuscha. The sequence continues at coordinate 52,652,159 of NC_060182.1, read as the reverse complement.
CGCTTGGATTGCGTCCTACCTGACAGGTCGCTCCTACCAGGTGGCGTGGCGAGAATCTGTCTCCTCACCACGCGCTCTCACCACTGGTGTCCCCCAGGGCTCTGTTCTTGGCCCTCTCCTATTCTCGCTATACACCAAGTCACTTGGCTCTGTCATAACCTCACATGGTCTCTCTTATCATTGCTATGCAGACGACACACAATTAATCTTCTCCTTTCCCCCTTCTGATGACCAGGTGGCGAATCGCATCTCTGCATGTCTGGCAGACATATCAGTGTGGATGACGGATCACCACCTCAAGCTGAACCTCGGCAAGACGGAGCTGCTCTTCCTCCCGGGGAAGGACTGCCCGTTCCATGATCTCGCCATCACGGTTGACAACTCCATTGTGTCCTCCTCCCAGAGCGCCAAGAACCTTGGCGTGATCCTGGACAACACCCTGTCGTTCTCAACCAACATCAAGGCGGTGGCCCGTTCCTGTAGGTTCATGCTCTACAACATCCGCAGAGTACGACCCTGCCTCACACAGGAAGCGGCGCAGGTCCTAATCCAGGCACTTGTCATCTCCCGTCTGGATTACTGCAACTCGCTGTTGGCTGGGCTCCCTGCCTGTGCCATTAAACCCCTTCAACTCATCCAGAACGCCGCAGCCCGTCTGGTGTTCAACCTTCCCAAGTTCTCTCACGTCACCCCGCTCCTCCGTTCTCTCCACTGGCTTCCAGTTGAAGCTCGCATCCGCTACAAGACCATGGTGCTTGCCTACGGAGCTGTGAGGGGAACGGCACCTCAGTACCTCCAGGCTCTGATCAGGCCCTACACCCAAACAAGGGCACTGCGTTCATCCACCTCTGGCCTGCTCGCCTCCCTACCACTGAGGAAGTACAGCTCCCGCTCAGCCCAGTCAAAACTGTTCGCTGCCCTGGCCCCCCAATGGTGGAACAAACTCCCTCACGACGCCAGGACAGCGGAGTCAATCACCACCTTCCGGAGACACCTGAAACCCCACCTCTTTAAGGACTACCTAGGATAGGATAAGTAATCCCTCTCACCCCCCCCTTAAGTTTTAGATGCACTATTGTTAAGTGACTGTCCCACTGGATGTCATAAGGTGAATGCACCAATTTGTAAGTCGCTCTGGATAAGAGCGTCTGCTAAATGACTTAAATGTAATGTAAATGTAAGTGACACTTGGCATTCTGGCCAAAATATGTTCAATCTTAGTTTCATCTGACCAGAGAATCTTGTTTCTCATGGTCTGAGAGTCTTCAGGTGCCTTTTGGCAAACTCCAAGCGGGCTGTCATGTGCCTTTTACTGAGGAGTGGCTTCCATCTGGTCACTTTACCATAAAGGCCTGATTGGCGGAGTGCTGTAGAGATGGTTGTCCTTCTGCAAGGTTCTCCCATCTCCACAGAGGAACTCTGGAGCTAAGTCAGAGTGCCATATAGGTTCTTGGTTACCTCCCTAACCAAGGCACTTTGCCCCCGATTGCTCAGTTTGGTTGGGTGGCTAGCTCTTGGAAGAGTCTTGGTTGTTCAAAACTGCTTCCATTTAAGACTGATGGAGGCCACTGTGTTCTTGGGGACCTTCAATGCTGCAGCAATGTTTCGGTACCCTTCCCCAGATCTGTGCCTCGACACAATCCTGCCTCGAAGCTCAATGGACAATACCTTCGACCTTATGGCTTGGTTTTTAATCTGACATGCACTGTCAACTGTGGGACCTTATATAGACAGGTGTGTGCCTTTCCAAATCATGTCTAATCAATTGAATTGACCACATGTGGATTCCAATCATGTTGTAGAAACATCTCAAGGATGATCAATTGAAACAGGATGCACCTGAGCTCAATTCCAAGGTATTTCTGCTTTTATCACAAGTGATAATACTCCATTTACAAGTAATAGGCAATTATTGTCACCTAACAGACCATTCTTGGTTTAATCTTGTCTTTGCATATACTAAATAATATATGGATGAAATTGGTTTTGATTTAGAAATGGACCATTATCATGTCTCGAAATGGGCAGGGTTATAAATAGTGAATGGAGGTCACTTTCCAGTGGACCAGTCCCTCCTGCAGCAAAGCACCCCCACGACATGATGCTGCCACTCCTGTGCTTCACGGTTGGGACGGTGTTCTTCTTCTTGCAAGCCTCCACCTTTTTCCTCCAAACATAACGATGGTCATTATGGCCAAACAGTTCTGTTTTTGTTTCATCAGAACAGAGGATATTTCTCCAAAAAGTACGATCTTTTCCCCCATGTGCAGTTGCAAACCGTAGTCTGTCTTTTTTATGGAGATTTTGGAGCAGTGGCTTTTCCTTGCTGAGTGGCCTTTCAGGTTGTCGATATAGGACTTGTTTTACTTTGGCTATAGATACTTTTGTACCGGTTTCTTCCAGCATCTTCACAAGGTTCTTTGCTGTTGTTCTGGGATGGATTTGCACTTTTCGCACCAAAGTACATTCATCTCTAGGAGACAGAACGCGTTTCCTTCCTGAGCGGTATGGCGGCTGCGTGGTTCCATAGCGTTTATACGTGCATACTATTGTTTGTACAGATGAACGTGGTATCGTCAGGCGCTTGTGGAGGTCTAGTTTCTTTCTGAGGTCTTGGCTGATTTCTTTTGATTCTCCCATGATGTCAAGCAAGGAGGTGCTGAGTTTGAAGGTAGGCCTTGAAATACATCCACAGGTACACCTCCAATTGACTCAAATGATGTCAATTAGCCTATCAGAAGCTTCTAAAGCCATGACATCATTTTCAGGAATATTACAAGCTGTTTAAAGGCACAGTCAACTTAGTGTATGTAAACTTCTGACCCACTGGAATTGTGATACAGTGAATTATGAGTGAAATAATCTGTCTGTAAACAATTGTTGGAAAAATGACTTGTGTCATGCACAAAGTAGATGTCCTAACTGACTTGGCAAAACTATAGTTTGTTAACAAGTAATTTGTGGAGTGTTTGAAACACTTAGGTTGGAGTCATTAAAACTAGTTTATGTAAACTTTCAACTTCAACTGTAGTAGGCCTAGCCTATAGAAAGCGGTTGGGTTACTCTTTCTAATAGAGGCCACCACTCTGTTCAGCTCTAATGAAGTGTTTGATAAGATTTTTGGTTACATTTGCATTGACATCAGAGTGATTAGAGGGACAACAAAGTGGTGAGTACCAGGCAGTTAGCAAGTTGGGTAATCTACTAATGACCATCAGCAGCATCAGAGCTTGGAGAAGAATAATTACCGTGTTTAAACAGTGACGTGGAATTTGACTGCCTTCATGGCTTGTGACCGCCGGTGTGGCGGTAATATGGTCACCATAACAGCCCTAGGCGTGGTTCAGAAAACCAGTCAGTATCTGGAGTGACCACCAGTTGCCCCATGCAGCGCAAAATATCTCCTTTGCATTGAGTTGATCAGGCTGTTGACTGTGGCCTGGTGGAATGTTGTCCCACTCCTCTTCAATGGCTGTGCAAAGTTAATGGATATTGGCGGGAACTGGAACAATCTGTCGTGCATGTCGATCCAGAGTATCCCAAACATGCTCAATGAGTGACGTGTGGTGAGTATGCAGACCATGGATGAACTGCAACAATTTATGTTTCCAGGAATTGCGTACAGATCCTTGTGACATGGGGTTTTGCATTATCATTCTGAAACATGAGGTGATGGCGGCGGATGAATGTCACGACAATGGGCATCAGAATCTCGTCACGGTACCTCTGTTGCATTCAAATTGCCATCGATAAAATGCAATTGGGTTCATTGTCTGTAGTTTATGCCTGACCATACCATAACCCCACCACCACCATGGGGCACGCTGTACATAACGTTGACATCATCAAACCGTTTTCCCACACGACGCCATACAGGCTGTCTCCCAGCTGCCCAGTACAGTTGAAACCGGGATTAATCCATGAAGACCACACTTCTCCAGCATAACAGTGGCCATCGAAAGTGGTTGAGAATGGTAGAGAAATTAACATTCTGTTAATTAACATTCTCTGGCAACAGCTCTGGTGGACATTCCTGCAGTCAGCATGCCAATTGCACGCTCCCTCAAAGCTTGAGACATATGTGGCATTGTGTTGTGTGACAAAATTTAGAGTGGTATTTTATTGTCCCCAGCTGTTTAATCAGCTTATTGATATGACACACCTTTCAGGTGGATGGATTATCTTTGCAAAGGAGAAATGCTCACTAACAGGGATGTAAACAAATGTATGCTCAACATTTTAGAGAAATAAGCTTTTTGTGTGTATGGTACTGGGATTTTTTATTTCAGCTCATGAACCATGGGACCACCACTTTATTTGTTGCATTCATTTTTTTTGTTTAGTATGGTTTGGGACTCACTCCACTCCATCAGGTTATGGCAACTTCTCATTGAGAGGGGATCAATGCAATGATGGCAATTAATGATTAAAGCCACACTGACACAGTTTGACCCAATGTGAATATAGGATTTTTTGTTGATGTGATTCCTAACAGCATCTGTCCTTGTCTTGTGCCTCACCAAACTCCATCCAATTAATTGTTTTGAGGAGAGAGTATGCAAGAAATCAAGTTTCCCCCTAGGATTCAAGCCTTTCACACACTGTCTGGGCATGACGGTAATTAATCAGTGTTTCTCCAAACATTCCTAATTTTTCTAGACATAGCACGAGTAGCAAATCGGTGTCCTGGTGTTCCAGTCCATTGTCATTTTAGTTTTACCTCCATTGTGCAGTCTTGTCTTGGTGCTTATTTCTGTGTTTTTGTTCATTGTGAAGCTAGAAACAGAGTTGGCTAGCTACTACAGCACATATTAGGCCAATAGAGGCTTGCTAGTCAATAGCTGGTTAGGAACTTTGGACCAGCTGTGAAATAGGCCATACACAGCATTCACTGTTGAAGATTAACTTTAGTTTATATGGTCCAAGTGTTTGTTATTGCCTATTATACAGCAGGTGAGTCTAATCCTGAATGCTGATTGGGTAAAACCGCCTTCCTGTCGGTGTCTATACGACAATTTACCACCAGCTAACTCTAATGACATTAAAATGCCTATTTACACCGTTCCATCTGACTGCGCAATCCACTGTCTCATCTACCCAGCCAGGCACTTTGTAAACTTTATCTCCACAAAAAAAAGCATTTAGACATCATCTCACATTTCCTTCAGACTAACATTTAGTTTTCAACAGAGGAGATTTGTATAAACCTTGCCATCTTATCTGTATCTTTCGACATTAGCAACATTGTTTCAATATTCAAATTCGATCTCCTGCTGTCCCATAGTAATGAACGTGTTGGGAGTCAGGACGAGAGAGCGTTTCTCACCCAGTCGAAATCATGAATCAGCTGGTATCATTTTTATGGATATATACAAAGAAATGTCAATTGACAAAAGGTCAAACGAAATGAAGTGCGGTTAGTTTGCAGTCTTTCCAGCTTCACTTTGAAGTGATTGTGTTAGCTGTTTTGTTGGCTAGCTCCTCTGGACGTGTCCTGACGAGTGAGCATATTGTTATGGATGTATCCAAATAAATGTCACTAGAAAACAGCCTGAGCAAATGTGTCTACTTTGCTGTTATTCTGCCTGCACTTTTTTGATGTGAATAAGTTAGATGTAGTTGATGAGCTAACAGTACGGCAATGGAACATTTAGAACGAACGACTGGGTCGCGTCCATAGATACAGAACTAAAAGACTGAACGACTGGGTTGCGTCTCTAGCAACCGAACCGATAAAACGAGCAACTTGGGTGGCAACCCGAGATTTGTTTTGGGACTATAAAACCAAATCAAATTGTATTCGTCACATGCGATGAATACAACAGGTGTAGACCTCACAGTGAAATGCTTACTTTCAAGCCCTTAACCAACGATGCAGTTTTAATTTAAAAAAATAAAAATAGAAATAACAAATAATTAAGGAGCAACAATAAAATACCGGTAGCGTGGCTATATATGGGGTCCTGGTACAGAGTCAATGTGTGGGGGCACGTTGTGGAAGGATTAAATAGTATGAATAAATTCATCAAAATAACATTTAATGAAAATACGTAAATCCATGTTAGAATATGTTGGCAACCCGTTGTATAAAAGTGATAAATGCCCTCAAAGCCGGTGTTTGGAGGAAATATTGGCACGGTTTGCCCCTCGACGTCTAAGGTGTAACAACACCAATTTATCCTCCAATTTATCCTCCCAACACTGGCTTCTTGGTCATTATGAATACTATTATTAAAAATACTTTAAAGTCCTACTTAAGTCGTTTTTTGGGGTATCTGTACTTTACTTTATTATTTACATTTTTGCTAACTTTCACTTCACTTACATTCCTAGGGGAAATAATGTCATTTTTACACTATACATTTTCCCTGACACCCAAAAGTACTTGTTACATTTTGACAAGAAAACATTGGTCCAATTCATCCCTGGTCTTCCCTACTGCCTCTGCTCTGGCAGACATATTAAACACAAATGCTCTGTTTGTAAATTATGTCTGAGTGTTTCAGTGTGCCACTGGCTTTCCATAAATAAATAAAACATTTGTTTGCTTAATATAAGGAATTTGAAATTATTTATACTTTTACTTTTGATACTAAGTACATTTTTAGCAATTCCATTTACTTTTGATAATTAAGTATATTTTAAACAAAATAGTTTTTTACTTTTACTGAAGTAGTATTTTACTGGGTGACTTTTACTTGAGTAATTTTCTATTAAAAGGTATTGAGTACTTTTTTCCCACCACTGCCAAAAGCCGGCTAAACTCAACTCTACAATTTAAAATGGAAATGGGCGAAAACTAGTGTGGGCTGACTGAAGTTCCAACGTCACAAAATGACGTTTTTATAAAAAACGACTGATGTCAGCACACAATTACACTGAACAATGTCATACGTAATTGGAGGGTGCTGAAATCAGTCGTTTTTTAAATAAAAAACTAACTTGGAGCTCCAGTAAGCACACACTAGTTGCTTGCCCAACTCCCATCGTAAATCGCTGAGATGAATTTAATCCGCTATGATTCCAACAGTCACAGATAGAACAATTAGACATCTTTGGTGCAGTGGCTGACATTAGCTTGCTTGACTAAAGTTTACTTTGCTAGCTAGCAAAAATCACTGCCATAAAGTTACTTGGATTTATGTAAAATAAGGTGGACATGTAAGATATAAACACATTACCTAATGTCCAATTCTGAGTTCGCTGTCTTGTTATGAAGTGGCCAAAGTGCATTGCTAGCACCGTCAAAATCTGCCACTGAGGTAGTGCCTGGTTACACGTTGAAAAATGACAGCTCTGGAATTTCTACTAGCTAAGCTAGTTCTGACTCGTATAATGCATTACCAATGAATTTGTTGACCAAATAAAAAAAGGCAATATCTATTCTATGGAGTCATTATTTTAACACACAAAAAAGAGTTGTATCAAAAAAAATATCTAGCACAGGATGAAAGGAGCCTTTTGTAGACCGGCAAAAGCCACACCGGCTATGGACTTTGAGGTCCGAAAAGGACCCCAAAAACATCTACCGGAAGATTCGGGTTTACACTGTTTAACACAACCACGAAGTCAAAATTGGCTGTTGTAAAAATTGATAAAAACAAAAAAATTAAGATTAGTGTTACGCATAAGTTTAGCAGTGTGGTTAATCACTTTTGAATATTTATTGTTTTACTTTGGGACTGTGGTAACTAGTGACGATCGATTATTTGCTGTACAAATTTAAACGTTAACGGATTTCCAATAAAGTAAGCTATTTCCCAATTTTGAGCTGACTTTGACAGCAATTTATGTAACGTTAGCAAGCTTTCTAGTTAATTATTGGGAAAACCTCCCACTACTGCTTATGGATACTTAGTTAGCTGCTAACCTTCGACAACAACACATCAAAATGAAAGTAAACGAACGTTAGTTAATACATTTAGCTATCTCTGCCATTCATTTGACTCGATTTTGCATGAACAACAATTGCAGTAAGTTAGCTAGCTATGTTTTGCTAGTGTTGGAAAGATGTCTATATCAAAATGTCAGTGCCTGTGATTGATTAATCTAACAAACTGACCATAGCTTGCAGAACACATGACATACTGTCATGAGAGCATTGTCTCAGTAATATGTATTTTATAGCTGTCAATGCATTGTGAGATTGAATGATGTGTTTACTGCGTTAATGATGGCAAGCTCCTTTGGTCTCTGTCTTGGGCTGTTTCCAGAGAACTTGAGTGTGGAAGATGAACAGCATGTCCCCTGAGGTTGCACTGAATCGCATCTCTCCTGAGCTGCGCCCCTTGTTGTGCAGTGTGGTGCGGAATGGTCGAGTGGGCCTTGACTCTACCAACTGCCTGCGTGTCACAGACCTCAAGACTGGGTGAGTTCCTCTGCTTAATGACAGTCTGTGACCCTTTAATATTAAACTATGTGGTGCAGTTCAATAGTTTAAAGTGTTTTCTCTTCCTTATATCCTCTCTTTCATGTGCACTAATTTTAGAAAATATGATCGGTGAAAGCAATATGACGGATGTGTGAATTCACTTTTACCTGTCGAGTACTGATGAAGAAGAGTGGGGCTGGTGTCCCCAGTTAATTTTTATGTAGAAGGACTGAGGCGCTCAGGACGTTCTACTCCAAAATGAATGAAAATCTAATTATGCTGACACCATCTGGTCCCGGGGATCGAACCCACTACCCTGGCGTTACAAGCGCCATGCTCTACCAACTGAGCTACAGGACCCCTATAATTTCCACCTCCAGAAAGAGCCCAATATCATATTGGTAAAATTATTTGGTAAAATTATTTTAACATATTGAACCATATTATCGTGTATGCTGTTAGCAATAAGCATTATCACCTGTAGCCCAACTGATGCAACACAGTGACTATAAAGAAATAGGCTGAAGCATGGGGTTGCTTATCTTTCAAATCAAATTTTATTGGTCAAATACACATATTTAGCAGATGTTATTGCGGTCTCCAATCGTGCGGCAGTATCTAACAATTCACAACAATACACACAAATCTCAAATTAAAAGAATGGATTTAAGAAATATATATTATATTAATATTATATTAATTATAAAAAAATATATATATATATATTAATATTAAGATGAGAAATGTTGCTGGGGAATTGACTAAAATATAGTAGAATACTGTATGTGTGTGTGTGTGTGTGTGTGTGTGTGTGTGTGTGTGTGTGTGTGTGTGTGTGTGTGTGTGTGTGTGTGTGTGTGTGTGTGTGTGTGTGTGTGTGTGTGTGTGTGTGTACATACACACACACACACAGTGGGGCAAAAAAAGTATTTAGTTAGCCACCAATTGTGCAAGTTCTCCCACTTAAAAAGATGAGAGATGCCTTTAATTTGCATCATAGGTACACTTCAACTATGACAGACAGAATTATTTTAAAAATCCAGAAAATCACATTGTAGGATTTTTAATGAATTTATTTGCAAATTATGGTGGAAAATAAGTATTTGGTCAATAACAAAAGTTTATCTCAATACTTTGTTATATACCCTTTGTTGGCAATGACAGAGGTCAAACGTTTTCTGTAAGTCTTCACAAGGTTTTCACACACTGTTGCTGGTATTTTGACCCATTCCTTCATGCACATCTCCTCTAGAGCAGTGATGTTTTGGGGCTGTTGCTGGGCAACACGGACTTTCAACTCCCTCCAAAGATTTTCTATGGGGTTGATCTGGAGACTGGCTAGGCCACTCCAGGACCTTGAAATGCTTCTTACGAAGCCACTCCTTCGTTGCTCTGGCGGTGTGTTTGGGATCATTGTCATGCTGAAAGACCCAGCCACGTTTCATCTTCAATGCCCTTGTTGATAGAAGGAGGTTTTCACTCAAAATCTCACGATACATGGCCCCATTCATTCTTTCCTTTACACGGATCAGTCGTCCTGGTACCTTTGCAGCTAAACAGCCCCAAAGCATGATGTTTCCACCCTCATGCATGATGTTTCCACCCCCAGGTATGGTGTTCTTTGGATGCAACTCCGCATTCTTTGTCCTCCAAACACGACGAGTTGAGTTTTTACCAAAAAGTTTGGTTTGGTTTCATCTGACCATCTGACATTCTCCCAATCTTCTTCTGGATCATCCAAATGCTCTCTAACAAACTTCAGACGGGCCTGGACATATACTGGCTTAAGCAGGGGGACAGGTCTGGCACTGCATGATTTGAGTCCCTGGCGGCGTAGTGTGTTACTGATGGTAGGCTTTGTTACTTTGGTCCCAGCTCTCTGCAGGTCATTCACTAGGTCCCCCCGTGTGGTTCTGGGATTTTTGCTCACCGTTCTTGTCATTATTTTGACTGCGTGGAGCCCCAGATCGAGGGAGATTGTCAGTGGTCTTGTATGTCTTCCATTTCCTAATAATTTCTCCCACAGTTGATTTCTTCAAACCAAGCTGCTTACCTATTGCAGATTCAGTCTTCCCAGCCTGGTACAGGTCTACAATTTTGTTTCTGGTGTCCTTTGACAGCTCTTTGGTGTGATTTTCTGATTTTTTTTCTTCTAATTTTGTCTGTCATAGTTGAAGTGTACCTTTGATGAAAATTACAGGCCTCTCTCCTCTTTTTAAGTGAGAGAACTTGCACAATTGGTGGCTGACTAAATACTTTTTTGCCCCAATTTATATGAAATGAATAAAGCAGTATTTAAACATGATTTAAAGTGACTAGTGTTCCATTATTAAATTGATCAGTGATTCCATGTACATAGGGCAGCAGCCTCTAAGGTGCAGGGTTGAGTAACCGGGGGATGGCTATTTAACAGTCTGATGGTCTTGAGATAGAAGCTGTTTTCAGTCTCCAGGTCCCAGCTTTGAATCACTTGTACTGACCTCGCCTTCTGGATGATAGCGGGGTGAACAGGCTGTGGCTCAGGTGGTTGATGTCCTTGATGATCTTTTTGTCCTTCCTGTGATGTTGGTGTCCTAGATGGCAGGTAGTGTGCCCCGGTGATGTTTTGGACAGACCGCACCACCCTCTGGCGAGCCCTGCTCTTACGGGCGCTGCAGTTGCCGTACCAGGCAGTGATACAGCCCGATAGGATGCTCTCAATTGTGCATCTGTAAAAGTTTGAGAGGGTATTAGCCCTCCTGTGATGTGTACACCTAGGAACTTGAAGCTTTTTGGATAGGGGCTTACTCCTTCTACTGTCTCCTGAAGTCCACGATCAGCTCCTTTGTTTTGTTGAGGTAGAGGTTATTATAATGGCACTAATCTGCCAGAGCCCTCACCTCCTCCCTGTAGGCCGTCTCATCATTGTTGGTAATCAGGTCTACTACTGTTGTGTCGTCTGCAAACTTGATAATTGTGTTGGAAGCGTGCGTGGCCACGCAGTCATGTATGAACAGGGAGTACAGGAGGGGGCTGAGCGTGCACCCTTGTGGGACCCCTGTGTTGAGGATCAGCGTAGTGGAGGTGTTGTTACCTACCTTCACCACCTGGGGGTGGCCTGTCAAGAAGTCCAGGACCCAGTTGCACAGGGCGGGGTTCAGACCCATGGCCCTGAGCTTAATGATAAGCTTGGAGGCTACGATGGTGTTGAAGGCTGAGCTAGTGAACTGTCAATGAACTGCATTTTTACGTAGGTTTTCCTCTTGTCCAGATAGGATAGGGCAGTGTTGAGTGCAATGGTGATTGTATGGTCTGGATCTATTGGGGTGGTATGCAAATTGCAGTGGGTCTAGGGTGTCAGGTAGAGGTGGAGGGGAGATGATCCTTAACTAGCCTCTCTAAGCACTTCATGGTGACAGAGGTGAGTGCTACGGGGCGACAGTCATTTAGTTCAGTTACCTTTGCTTTCTTGGGTACAGGAACAATGGTATACATCTTGAAGCAAGTGGGGGCAGCAGACTGGGATAGGGAGAGATTGAATATGTCCGTAAACACTCCAGCCAGCTGCTCTGAGGACGCGGCTAGGGATGCCATCTGGGCCGGCAGCCCTGCGAGGGTTAACACGTTGACCATGGACAAGGAGATCCCACAGTCATTGGGAGCGGTCTGCGTCGGTGGCACTGTGTTATCCTCAAAGCGGGGAAAGAATGTGTTTAGTTTGTCCGGGAGCAAGACTTAGGTGTCCGTGATGTGGCTAGTTTTCCGTAGACCCTGCCATATACAGTGCATTCGGAAAGTATTCAGACACCTTTCCCTTTTCCACATTTTGTTACGTTACAGCCTAATTGTAAAATGGTTTAAATACATTTCCCTCATCAGTCTACACACTATACCTCATAATGACAAATCGAAAACAAGTTTTTTAAAAGTTTAATAAATGTATTTAAAATAAAACACAGAAATACCGTAATTACATAAGTATTCAGACCCTTTGCTATGAGATTAAAATTGAGCTCAGGTGCGCCCTGTTTCCATTGATCATCCTTGAGATGTTTCTATAACTTGATTGGAGTCCACTTGTGGTAAATTCAATCGATTGGACATGATTTGGAAAGGCATACACCTGTGTATGTAAGGTCCCACACCAGGGAAGGAATGGCGCCGACTGTGAGTGCTGCCTCGCTTGTAGTCCTTAAAAAAGCTTTGCAATTGACAGTGCATGTCAGAGCAAAAACCAAGCCATGAGGTCGAGGGAATTGTCTGTAGAGCTCCGATACAGGATTGTGTCGAGGCACAGATCTGGGGAAGGGTACCAGAAAATGTCTGCAGCATTGACGGTCCCCGAGAACACAGTGGCCTCCATCATTCTTAAATTGGAAGAAGTTTGGAACCACCAAGCCCGGCCAAACTGAGCAATCGGGGGAGAAGGGCCTTAGTCAGTTAGGTGACCAAGAACCTTATGGTCACTTTGACAGTGCTCCAGAGTTCCTCTATGGAGATGGTTGTCCTTCTGTAACGTTCTCCCATCTCTGCAGTACTCCACCAGTAGCCACTCCTCAGTAAAAGGCACATGACAGCCCGCTTGGATTTTGCCAAAAGGCACCTGAAGACTCTCAGACCATGAGAAACAAGATTCTCTGGTCTGATGAAACCAAGATTGAACTCTTTGACCTGAATTCCAAGCCTCACGCCTGGAGGAAACCTGGCATCATCCCTACGATGAAGCATGGTGGTGGCAGCATCATGCTCTGGGGATGTTTTTCAGCAGCAGGGACTGTGAGACTAGTTTGGATCGAGGGAAAGATGAACGGAGCAAAGTACAGAGAGATCCTTAATGAAAACCTGCTCCAGAGTGCTCAGGACCTCAGACTGAGGGTAAAGGTTCATCTTCCAATAAGACAACGACCCTAAGCACACAGCCTAGACAACGCAGGAGAGGCTTCTGGACAAGTCTCTGAATGTCCTTGAGTGGCCCAACCAGAATCCAGACATGAACCCAATCGAACATCTCTGGAGAGACCTGAAAATAGCTATGCTGCGATGCTCCCCATCCAACCTGACAAAGCTTGAGACGATATGCAGAGAAGAATGGGAGAAACTCTCCAAATACAGGTGTGCCGAGCTTGTAGCTTCATACTCAAGAAGACTTGAGGCTGTAATCGCTGCCAATGTCCTTCAACAAAGTACTGAGTAAAAGAGTTATTGTGTGTTGATTGATTAGTGTAAAACATTGTTAAAAAAAACAATTAATTTTAGAATAAGGCTCTAACGTAAGACAATGTGGAAAAAGTCAAGGGGTCTGAATACTTTCAAAACACACTGTACGCCTTATGTCTGAGCCGTTGAATTGCGACTCCACTTTTTCTCTGTACTGACGTTTTGCCTGTTTGATTGCCTTACGGAGGCAATAACTACACTGTTTATATCCGACTTTATTCCAACCTAGCTAATACATACTCACAAGGATTCCTAAATCATTGCTAAGAATAATGAGAATGACTGAGGTTTCTATTGGTCATTTTTTTCAGGCTGGTTGTATTAGTGCTAAAGCTAGCTACCCCAGAAGTTGCGGTTGAACAAATTATGCTTTATTACCAACGCGGTATTGTAAACACATCGTTCGTGGCCGGTGTTTGCTTGTTTGCAGACTTTTTTTGTACGGCTTTGACAGTGCGACTATCTTTTTTGACATGCAAAGACTAAAATGGCGTCCCATAGTATGCATGAAGCTAATCGCTGTGACTCTGTCACTGTGTAACTCCGGTAGGGCAACATCTGAAAAATTGCGCACTTGGTAGTGTGTACCGGTGCAAGACCAGTCGGCGAAAGCCAACATCACGCACGAAAGAGAACGACAAGGGCAATGAATTCCATTATCTTGATGTTAATGGATTTCGCGTTTTGAGTTGTCTCGCTGAAATTTTCTTGCTCTTTCAAATGACTGCTCGATCCACACAGAAGACATTGTGGGCTAGGTTAGGAATGCTGTGTTGCACATGTAGCACAACATTTTACGTGGCGTCATTACGTCATGTACCTACGTTATATAGGTTTGCACGTCAGCTTTGACATCTGTGTTGCACATCGGCATTAAACTAGACATCGGGCCGATACGATTTTTAGCTAATATTGTCCGATTCCGATATGTTCACCGATATATTGTGCATCTCTACTCCTAGCTTTCATTTGACACCCAATTTGACATCTCTTTCCCCATCTCTTCAGATGCACGTCTCTGACTCCAGGGCCCTGTTGTGATCGATTCAAACTGCACATCCCCTACGCTGGAGAAACATTGAAATGTAAGCAGTGTCTGTCTGTCTCATTCTCCCCTATTTGTCTCCCTTCACATGTGTTTTGTTAATTTGTGCCATGAACATCTAGTCCAGGTCAGGGCTGATTGGCTCTGTTGTTAAGGTCATATCTGCGTCCCAAATGGCACTGTTTTCCTTATATAATGTCCTACTTTTGTCCAGGGCCCCATAGGGCTCTGGTACGAAGTAGTGCACTCAATTTGTTTTGTTTGTTTTATTTTAAATGTAACCTTAATTTAGCTATGCAAGTCAATAGGGAGTAGGGTGCCATTTAGGATGCAGCCTATGTGTATAGAGGCAGCTGATCCTGCTTATGTTGATAGGGGTAGAAATGTATTAGTAATCCAGTGTGATAGATGGGACCTAAATCAGTAGTTGGTGTAAACATAAATGTAATCGTCTGTCACTTGGTTGGGGACAGATTTACTGATCAGTTGTGCTTCTTTGCAAATGGATAACTTGCGCAGACGCTGAAGAAACATTTAAATCGTTATGGATTTTTAATGGGAGAAACAATCTTATGTTTTTTTTTTGCCTTGTCCCCTGCCTACGCTAACATTTGAAAGCCTAAATCTTCCTGAACAGCTTTGCCTTTGGGTCTTATGCTTTCATATGAGGCCAGGTGGAGTTGTCTTTGCATTGCAGATGCAGAGCTTCTGCAAAAATACACTGTATTGTTTTACAATAAATAATATTGCAGTATTGTTTGTAATGAAATCTTGATCAGTAGACTATTATTTGATGTGGAATGGTTTATCTTCAGTTAATATTCTAGGGAATGTTGTTTTTGCTGGGTTGGAAGGGTTTGGCATTCATTAAAATGGACAATACAATGAGTTAATTAAGTGAAAATGCCCTCGAAGTCGGTGTTTGAAACATGCCTTTAATGTCCAAAAAATGGGAGCAGTAACTGAAAGGTATTGGCATGGTTTGCCGTCTCGGGGCTAACACCACCTGTGCCATAAAATCCTCCAAACACCAGTTTCGAGGTCATTATCACTTTAACAGGTTACCAACGTATTCAAATAACGATTTAAATATTTTCATAAAAAAATGTTATTTTCATTAATTTATTCATACTACACTGCTCAAAAAAATACAGGGAACACTTAAACAACACAATGTAACTCCAAGTCAATCACACTTCTGTGAAATCAAACTGTCTACTTAGGAAGCAACACTGATTGACAATACATTTCACATGCTGTTGTGCAAATGGAATAGACAACAGGTGGAAATTATAAGCAATTAGCAAGACACCCCCAATAAAGGAGTGGTTCTGCAGGTCGTGACCACAGACCACTTCTCAGTTACTATGTTCCTGATGTTTTGGTCACTTTTGAATGCTGGTGGTGCTTTCACTCTAGTGGTAGCATGAGGTGGAGTCTACAACCCACACAAGTGGCTCAGGTAGAGTAGCTCATCCAGGATGGAACATCAATGCGAGCTGTGGCAAGAAGGTTTGCTGTGTCTGCCAGCGTAGTGTCCAGAGCATGGAGGCGCTACCAGGAGACAGGCCAGTACATCAGGAGACGTGGAGGAGGCCGTAGGAGGGCAACAACCCAGCAGCAGGACCGCTACCTCAGCCTTTGTGCAAGGAGGAGCAGGAAGAGCACTGCCAGAGCCCTGCAAAATGACCTCCAGCAGGCCACAAATGTGCATGTGTCTGCTCAAACGGTCAGAAACAGACTCCATGAGGTGGTATGAGGGCCCGACGTCCACAGGTGGGGGTTGTGCTTACAGCCCAACACCGTGCAGGACGTTTGGCATTTGCCAGAGAACACCAAGATTGGCAAATTCGCCACTGGCGCCCTGTGCTCTTCACAGATGAAAGCAGGTTCACACTGAGCACATGTGATAGACGTGACCGAGTCTGGAGACGCCGTGGAGAACGTTCTGCTGCCTGCAACATCCTCCAGCATGGGAGTCATGGTGTGGGGTGGCCGGTTTGGCAGCCTGTGGGTCAGTCAGATGAGACCATATGTGGGGTGTTGGGGCGGATGCTAGACCTCATGTGGCCAGGTTCCTGCAAGAGGAGGATTGATGCTATGGACTGGCCCCCCCAGACCTGAGACCATCTGGGACATCACCTCATCAGGAGCATGCCCAGGCGTTGTCCAGGGAGAGACCATCATCACAGGCATGCCCACGTAGGGAGTCATACAGGCCGTGGAGGCCACACACACTACTGATCCTCATTTTGACTTGTTTTAAGGACATTACATCAAAGTTGGATCAGCCTGTAGTGTGGTTTTCCACTTTAATTTCCAGACCTCCATGGGTTGATAAATTTGATTTCTGTGTGATTTTTGTTGTCAGCACATTCAACTATGTAAATAAAAAAGTATTTAATAAGAATATTTCATTCATTCAGATCTAGGATGTGTTATTTTAGTGTTCCCTTTATTTTTTTGATCAGTGTATTTCATCCTTCCACAAGATATAGTCTCGACACAAATCTAGGGTTGTTATCCAAGCCGGCTGGCCGGCTGGTCGTTCGTTCTATCTGTTTGGTTGCCAGAAACGCGACCCAGTCGTTCAGACTTTTTGTTCTGTATCTATGGATGTGACCCAATCATTCGTTTTAAATGTTCCATTGTAATACTGGCTGTCAATGTTCTTATCCCTTAGCTAATTTACAGTCACGTCAGAATAACAGCAGAGTGGCTGCATTTGCATTTGTTCAAGTTGTTTTCAAGTGACATTTATTTGGATACATCCATAACAATGAGATAACGGGGCACAATTTCGTCTAACATAGAAAATGTGCTCTCTCGTTAGGACACTGTTGTCGTTCAGAGGAGCTAGCCAACAACACAGCTAACACAATTACTTCAAGCTGAAGCTGGAAAACTGCAAACTAGCTGCACTTCGTTTTACCTTTTCAATTTACATTTCTTTGTATTTATTCATAAAAATTATGCCAGCTGATTCAAGATTTTGACTGGCTGAGAAACACTACCTGTCTGTCCGTCTCATCAGACAGACAGGCAGGTTCATTACTATGGGACAGCTGGAGATCGAATTTGAATATTGAAACAATGTTGGAGAGACAGACAGCAAGGTTTATACAAATCTCTGCTGTTGAAAACTAAATGTTAGTCTAAATTAAATTAGATAATGTCTCGATGCTTTTTATAGTGGAGATCAAATTTATAAATTGCTTGGCTGGGCTGATGAGACAGTGGATTGCACAGTCAGATGGAACAGAGTAACTGGGCATTTTAACGTCATAGATTTAGCCTGTGGTAACTTGTGGAATATATACCGGCTGGAATGTGGTTTTAACCAATCAGCATTCAAGATAAACCCACCCGTTGTATAACTCATATCAACTCTTTGGCATCTCATATAACCACTGGGTGTAGTCTAGATCAAATCTTGTAGATCAAAATGTGGATGTAGATCAAAATACAAGTATTGTGATAGGCCTATGTTGGTTTCACCCAATGTGTTTTTCGCCTTTCCAAGATGACTGTACCGAAATATTTTTTATTTTTTTATACTGTATTTTAAATAAATTGACAGATATAGTTTCTTACGTCTAAAAATTGTTTTGTCAATAGCGTTTCAAGTTTAGTAGTTGTGAGTCTTTTGATAAGCTCAATGCTTATGAAAGCATGGAACATTTGAACACAGGCAGCCACTCTATTTTGCTACTTACCCACAATAAACATGATGTTTAGTGTACTGGACATTACTGGAATTGCATTAAACAAACCTCTCACATTTGAGAGACGTCCCACATTTGACGCTTTCCATATAAGGTTGGCTCCAAAAATGCCTCCAGGCACCCACAAGATGTTTTGAAATGATTAAATCTTTGGTGGGAATGATCATAATTGGGTTTTCCTGGAATGGCCGTGAGTCATGACACACACACACACACACACACACACACACACACACACACACACACACACACACACACACACACACACACACACACACACACACACACACACACACACACACACACACACACACACACACACACACACACACACACACACACACACACACACACACACACACACACACACACACATCATATATTTTTATTAACCCAGGAATAGGTTGAAAAACCAGGAAGGAGGTGTTTGTGTTTGGCATTTGTGAATGTAGAGGTAATATAGCCTACAACACAAGTGGTAGGCCCCACTGCTCAAAAGCAAAACTGTATGGAGGTAATGACTATTATTCACTACCTTTCTGCAGGTCAATGGGTGCAAAAACATCAGGAGTTATTGAGGCAAATTGTTTGTTTCCTGGTTTTGGTTTCTCAACAACAAATTCTCCCTCAGCTGCGTCATTCCAACAGATGGTTAACCATTTTGCAGAGACTTTGGCACAATATTTAAGCTGTAAGATCATGACTGAGTAGAATGAAAATACTGTGAATCAGTCAGTATGGGACTGTGCCTCTGAAAGTGATTCCATTTGGCTGGTATAGGCTATTCTGTGCCCTTTAGCGCACTGTGGCATACAGCCCTATTCCATTTGGCCTCTAATCAGGGACTGATTTAGAGCTGGGACACCAGGTGGGTGCAATTAATTATCAGGTAAAACAGAAAACCAGCAGGCACCCCTGGCATACAGTATTTGTCTTTTGTATTCAATTAGGACACTGCAGTAAGACTGGGTATGGGTAGGCCACTTCCCCAAAATCCTGGATCATCAGTGTTCTCCCCCTCATATAACTCTGAAATTAAAGGAATATTCTGTTGGATGAATACAAAAGCGTTTGACGGGTTCAAAATCTGTCATTCTGCATCTGAGCAAGGCAGTTAACCCACTGTTCCCCCGGGCGACGATGACATGGATATCGATTTTAAGGCAGCCCCACGCACCTCTCTGATTCAGAGGGGTTGGGTTAAATGCGAAAGACACATTTCAGTTGAATGCATTCAGTTGTACAACTAACTAGGTATCCCCCTTTCCAATTCCCTTTCAAATATACAGTAAATGTTCCAAAGTATTTTTCTTTACTAAGCCTACTTCTGATTATTTGTTTATTGTAAGAAGCCTACATTTAAATAGGCATCCACACCTTGTATGTCTTTTTTCATTGTTTCAGTATTTTGTCCAAGGTCAAGTTTATTTGTGTGCAAATTAGTTAATACATTTACATTTACATTACATTTAAGTCATTTAGCAGACGCTCTTATCCAGAGCGACTTACAAATTGAGTAATGTACCCATCATCATTTCCAAAAGTGTCTATAATCACATAAAATATATGGAGAGAACCTTTTAGACCCAGCTCCTGGCAGTTTGGCAGTGCTGTGTTTTATTGCTTGATGTTTTCCTGTTCTTTTGCCTGAGGAAGAGCGTTTGTTTAGTCCAGGATGCAAGGCCTTGGGGTCCTGGCCAGTGTCTGGACCTGCCTGCCGATAGCGTGCAAGATCGTGGTGGCATTCCACACAATGAACGGCACAAACTGTGCCCATTAAAGCATGTTCTTTCCAGAGCCTAACCAGCATAGCTGGCAGAATGTGTGATTTGTGGAGGTTAGGATTTTGTGACCACAATAACTTTAACACCTGTGAAAACGGGCGGTGTTACCCTGGCGCACAATGTGCGTGTGTGTATCACTCTGCATATTAGTAACAAACCCTCACCACCCTGCTTCCTGTGTGTGTGTTGCGTCTTGTGCAGCATTGGTGGCTGCTGAGGGGAGGACGGCTCAAAATAATGGCTGGAATGGAGTCAATGGAATGGTATCAAACACATCAACGACGTGGTTTCCATGTGGTTGATACCATTCCATGGACTCCATTCCAGACATTATTATTATGAGCCGTCCTCCCCTCAGCGGCTTCCACTGTTGTACAGGTGGTCCAGTGCAAATTGCTGACACCCTACTCCAGTCCCCTCTACAGATCCCTGATCCCTCCGAGAATGTTGTGTGTGCCAGTATATTGGACCAATAATTAAAAAAAACTGTTTTCCAGGCGTTATGTGACAGATTTATGGCAAATCCCCTCCTCCCGTTTGACACCTCTACTGTCTGGAAAAAAATATTGCCATGTGTGTATGTTTCTCTTCTCCCTCTCTGGCATAAAAATGGGAATAACAGAACAAAAACACCCTGCGCTGAAGGAAATAGAATTGTGTTACATCTGAACATTCTGAACTATCCTTGAGTTAAAGGGATAGTTTGGTATTTTGTCAATAAGGCTCTTTATCTACTTCCCCAGAGTCAGATGAGCATGTGGATAGAGTCTCAGTTCAGATTGAAGGAAGTTGCTCACTAGCGTCAATTCAATAACTGGAAATCTATTGGAACAACGAGTATGCAAGCTGTTTCTGTAGACTTCCAGTAATTGCTCTAACGCTAGTTAGCATTGGCTCGCGAAACTACCGTTAAGTTCCTACATACTGGACGCAGCCACATAAAAGTAGAGTAAGGACTTTTGTTGTGCTCTGCTCAGCTCACTGACTAGCTGATGTTGGGAGAATCTCTCAGGTTATTGAAAGAACATTGGTGCAGTGACATTAGGATATCAGAGCCTGCGTCAGTAGAGAAAAGTAAACTCAGCAGAAAAGAAACGTCCCTTTTTTCGTGACCCTGTCTTTCAAAGATAATTCAGTAAAGAATCTCCACAGAGCTTCATTGTAAAGGGTTTAATCACGGTTTCCCATGCTTGTTCAATGAACCATAAACAATTAATGAACATGCACCTGTGGAACGGTCGTTAAGACACTAACAGCTTACAGATGGTGGGCAATTAAGGTCACAGTTATGAAAACTTAGGACACTAAAGAGGCCTTTCTACTGACTCTGGAAAACACCAAAAGAAAGATGCCCAGGGTCCCTGCTCATCTGCGTGAACGTGCCTTAGGCATGCTGCAAGGAGGCATGACGACTGCAGATGTGGCCAGGGCAATAAATTGCAATGTCCGAACTGTGAGACTCCTAAGACATCGCTACAGGGAGACAGGACGGACAGCGGATCATCCTCACAGTGGCAGACCACGTGTAACAACACCTGTACAGGATCGAACATCACACCTGCGGGACAGGTACAGGATGGCAACAACAACTGCCTGAGTTACACCAGGAATGCACAATCCCTCCATCAGTGCTCCATCAGATTGTCCGCAATAGGCTGAGAGAGGCTGGACTGAGGGCTTGTAGGCGTGTTGTAAGGCAGGTCCTCAACAGATATCACCGGAAACAACGTCGCCTATGGGCACAAACCCACCGTTGCTGGACCAGACAGGACTGGCAAAAAGTGCTCTTCATTGATGAGTTGTGGTTTTGTCTCACCAGGGGTGGTGGTCGGATTTGCATTTATCGGCGAATGAATGAGCGTTACACCGAGGCCTGTACTCTGGAGGGGGATCGATTTGGTGGTGGAGGGTCCGTCATGGTCTGGGGCGGTGTGTCACAGCATCATCGGACAGGGACACATAATAACATTTCTGTTAGTCACATGTCTTTGGAACTTGTTCAGTTTGTCTTAATTGTTGAACCTTGTTATGTTCATAAAATATTTACACATGTTAAGTTTGCTGAAAATATACGCAGTTGACAGTGAAAGGACGTTTATTTTTTTGCCGAGTTTATTATTGATGAATGGAATGTTAGGCTCAAGTGTATAAACATTTGTATTCTTATTTTTAATGTATGTAGTTCTGTCCTTGAGTTAATACCTAAGTATGTACTGTTATGTGTGTAACTGTGGCTGGGTATGAATGTGGTATAGGGGAATGAAGGTAGAAATGTAAAACAAGTTGCTGAGGTGGAAACCATTAAGTTGAAACTTTAGAGGGAGGAAACTCCACACCATTCAATGTTGCTGCGTTCACGTATGTAAACTCTGATCCCGCTGGCTGAGGTGAAAGCTTCAGCGGAAGCCAAGGACCTTAGGTAAAACTCCCATCTGATTCTGGTTCATTTTATGTGAGCAGGAGCGTAACACATCCATCTGATTCACATTGACCTCATTTTATGAGCAGGTCCAAAGCCTAGCACAATACCTCAGATAACTCTTCATGGTTGGTAGACTGCAAGCTGTTACACTATACCTCAGTTAACCCGTTAAGGGCTAAAGACAGAAACAAGGCTCAAGATTCAAGGCCTGGTTATTTATGCATGTTCATGAATGTTGCTTTTTACCCAATGAAACAAACCTATGGTAACAAAAGGCCTTCAAGTTTAGGAGATGACATGTTAATCCAGGATACCCGTTACGGGTCGTATCTGTAAAAAGTCTATACTTTAACCCAGGATACCCGTTATGGGTCGTAACTGTAAAAAGTCTATACTTTAACCCAGGATACCCGTTACGGGTCGTAACTGTAAAAAGTCTATACTTTAACCCAGGATACCCGTTACGGGTCGTAAATGTAAAAAGTCTATACTTTAACCCAGGATACCCGTTACGGGCGGTAACTATAAGAAACAAGGTAGCTTTATTCAAGTCAGGGGAATTTGGCAAGAAGTGTCAGCCTACAGATATCAGATCTTAATTAATATGACCTATTTTGTCAGAGGAGGAAAGCTATCCTGCAGCAGTAGGATTTGAATGTCTATTTATTATTTTGAATCGATGCCAGGGGGCAGCTGGAAGCGGTGTGTGTAGGCTATACAATAATTTAGACTGCAGGTCCACTGGGCGTCAGTTAAAGTAGCCTGTCTCGTGAGAGTTCTTATGTGAATTATAATAAAATTACAATATTTGTAAGGGGTATATTTTATTTTTTGTTTTATTATGTGTCCAAGGCAAGCAATAGGCTAAATATATAAATGGTTATCTCAGTGTGGTCCAGTGGGTACAGCCACTGACAACTGATATGCTAGAGTAAGCATGAGTTCGAATCCAGTCCACTAATGCCCTTTGAATTAGTACTTTTCTAGTTACTCTCTGTGGGCTGTGCTTGTAATTAATTTCTCAGGAAAGGAACTTACTTTTTACTCCGTTACATTTGACCAAATCACTTTAGTTACATAGATTATTATACTGAACAAAAATATAAATGCAACATGCAACAATTTCAAAGATTTTACTGAGTTACAGTTAATATATGGAAATCACTCAATTGAAATAAAATCATTAGGCTGTAATCTATGAATTTCACATGACTGGTCAGGGTTGCAACCATGGGTGGGCATTGGAGGGCATAGCAATCCATTGGGCTTATTTTCGCGAGAGTGATCCCTCTCGCTTCGCCTCTTCCTTTCTGCCTTAGTCCTGCTTGCAACTAAAGCCTTTCAATATATGTTCGCCCTCTGGCTGGCATTGTCATCAGAATAATGTGTCCTTTTTTAACAAACTAAGGGCGATTTAAAAAAAAAAAATCTATATATTTTATAAGCATTCTGTACAACAAAAATAAAGTATTTCCACATTTACCACAGCAAATCTACTGTGGCAATTTACCTGACACTTTGTATGAATGTTAACTAATGTTTGTGTACTGTAATTTTATTTGTTTACTATTTATCTTATCCAAAAGTATCTGGTATGGTCATTTCTTATCGACAAAATTTAAGAAAAGACCCTCGTCCATATTTCAATCAATCAAATGTATTTATAAAGCCCTTCTTACATCAGCTGATGTCACAAAGTGCTGTACAGAAACCCAGCCTAAAACCCCAAACAGCAAGCAATGCAGGTGTAGAAGCACGGTGGCTAGGAAAAACTCCCTAGAAAAGCCAGCACCTAGGAAGACACCTAGAGAGGAACCAGGCTATGAGGGGTGGTCTGTCCTCTTCTGGCTGTGCCAGGTGGAGATTATAACAGAACATGGCCAAGATGTTCAAATGTTCATAGATGACCAGCAGGGTAAAATAATAAGAATCACAGTGGTTGTAGAGAGTGCAACAGGTCAGCACCTCAGAAGTAAATGTTAGTTGGCTTTTCATAGCCAATCATTCAGAGTTTGTCTACTGCTCCTGCTTTCTCTAGAGAGTTGAAAACAGCAGGTCTGGGACAGGTAGCACGTTCGGTGAACAGGTCAGGGTACCATTTGAAAACTTCAAACTACATCAAGTCAATCTGGAGATTGCATTATTTGTGACAGAAGGGCTTGGGCCAGAATCTAACCCACGCCAACACGGTAGGCCTATATGTGCGCTCTAAAGGGAGTGGCCCTACCAGCTAGACCAAAATTGAACTGCATTTTGACAGTTCATTTGTAACCTTAGGATACACTAGACACTTCTATGTCGTACCCTAGTTGAGACCAACCTTCTGTTATTTAATCTATATAAAATTACAGTTAATGTGTGTGACTGAATTTCAGACACATTTTAATGTTGCAGTAATAGGACATAGGCCTATAGCGTTCGAGCAAGAGGGAACATTATTTTAAGATAGCGAGCCCTGATCCCAATTACTTGACTGCTGCTGAATGGAGAGGAGAACTGCTAATGTTTTGCCAATCACAAGGCTCATTTGAATTTCCTAAATGAGAAAAAGAAAAAGAAGAAGAAAAAGAGAGAGTGATTTAGTGATTGAGAAAAAGAAAAAGAGTGATTGAGTTAAGATCCGACATCTGCATTTGCAACACACCTCTCTTATTGTATTTACATTTTTGTGGGTTGCATGAGTTTTTCTAACTTCTGGGTGAGTTTTTAAAATGTTTTCTCTAAATAAGCTATGTTGTACAATTTAAAGGACAAATACGCTGCAATTAAATAGTCACTAATAATCTAACGAATTCAGTACTTGTGAAATTATACCTAGACTAAATATAAGCCTTCCACAATCATAAGACCCGCTAGTAATTTAATTATTTTATGAAAATAGTTTAACCTGATTTTTTTTGTTGTTGCAATAATCACTATAAAATGCCTTTTTTTATTACATATTTAATCAGAACCATGCATAATGTACATTCACTAATAATGACTTATTGTAGCAGGCATTATAGAAAATTAACACAGGTCTCATAAACAATTTCTCAAGCACAAGCCCAGGTTCTAGTGAGTTCCCAGCTGATCTTTCTATTTCAAGTTTAGCCAACTTGGATCTATTTGCTAGTTAACAAGGTAGAACAGTTTGAATTGTTATGAACACACACTTCTGTCTGTCTCCAACTGTTTAAACAGCATGCTAACCTGCGTTCGATGTTCCCCAATGCTGGAAGAAAAGAAACGTTTGGGAACCCCTGATCTAAGCGATTGATAGTTAGTGTTGAGCAGTCTGCCTGATTTACTTTTAAGAACAACTGAAATAATGATTTTGTTGGAAAGCACAGGCAGCAGCTCTATAGAGGTGAGATGATGTCTTGGAAATAAAGGCATAAAACAAAACAAATGTAACATACACAACAACTGAAATTGTTTATTAAAACCTCTTTGGGCTAGGTGTTCCGCTAGCGGGATAATTCCGACAACATCCGGTGAAATTGGAGAGCCAAATTCAAATGACAAAATCGTAATATTTAACATTCATGAACATACAAGTGTTTTATGTAATTTAAAAGTTTAACTTCTTCTAATCCAACTGCTTTGTCAGATTTCAAAAAGGCTTTATGGCAAAAACATACCCTGCGATTAACTGAGGACAGCACCTCACGTCAAAATATGTTTGTCAACCAGCACAGGCTTCACAAAATCACAAATAGCGATTACATAAATCACTTACCTTTTGAAGATCTTCCTCTGTTTGCAATCCCAAGGGTCCCAGCTACAACATGAATGGTCGTTTTGTTCAATAAAATCCTTCTTTATATCCATAAAAGTCAGTTTAGTTTACGCCATTGTTTTCAGTAATCCACTCCTTCAACATGCAAAGGAATCCAAAAAGCTACCGGTAAACTTCGTCCAAACAAATCAAACAATGTTTCTATTCAATCCTCAGGTACCCTAATATGTAAATAAACGATAATATGTCAGACGAAAAGAACAGTGTTCAATAGGAAAGGAAACTAACGAAGAGCGCACCCTCATTCACACGCCCCAAAAGCCTACTTTTCCTGTTGAGCTCCCTTTGGAAAAACTACTATTACTTGTTAGTTTTTCAAGAAACAAGCCTGAAACCCCGTATAAAGACAGACATCTAGTGGAATCCATAGGTACTGCAATCTGGGAGGAATTTTTAAATATAGACCCATAGACTTCATTGGAAAGGCCTGTGACCTCCAAAAAAAGGATTTCAGACATTGTAACAGTTTTAGAAACTTCAAAGTGTTTTCTATCAAATTCTACCAATTATATGCATATCCTAGCTTCTGGGCCTGAGTAACAGGCAGTTTACTTTGGACACGTCAGTCAGGCAGAAATTCAGGATCCTGCCCCCTAGCCCTAAGTAATGTAAATAAATTATGGTTAATATGTGATAAGAAGTAATGGGCAATCACTTCCATCATGGGACTTTAATGAATTGTTTTATTCTGTGTCATTACAGCATTCAACCCACATTATGCGTAGTCAAATTAAATATTATTTGTCACATACACATGTTTAGCAGATGTTATTGTGGGTTTAGCGAAATGCTTCTATTTTTAGCTCCAAAATATCTAACCATTCACAACAATACACACAACCTAAAAATAAAAGAATGGAATTAACAAAGATTTCATGTCTAAAAATATAATCGAAACCATAATCGAAAAGCGTGATATTAAAAAATAAATAAAATTGAACTGACCTCAAAAAGGACTAATCCCTTAGCAATAATGATACGAAAACAATAACATAACAGAAACAATAATGGCACTTGATCCAGACAATACAGTGCATTCAGAAACTATTCACATCCCTTTATCATTTTCCATATTTTGTTACAGCCTGAATTAATCATTTACCAAATAGAGATTTTTTTGTCACTGGCTTACACACAATACCGCCGAATGTCAAAGTGGAATTTGTTCTACAAAACTTTTACAAATGAATAAAAATGTAAAGCTGAAATGTCAATGAGTCCATACGATTTCAACCTCTTTGTTATGGCAAGCCTAAATAAGTAGAGGAGTAAAACGTTGCTTAACAAGTCACAAGTTTTATAGTGTTTTTAACATTACAAGTCACATAAGTTTCAGTTTCATCTCTATACCTCACACATACAATTACAGTGCATTCGGGAAGTATTCAGACCCCTTCCCTTTTTTCCTAATTGTGTTTTATTACAGCCTTATTCTAAAACTGATTAAATAAAAATAAAAAACAATCTACACACAATACCCCATAATGACTAAGCGAAAACTGTTTTTTATTGATTTTTGGTTATTTATTAAAAATATTAAAAATAAATACCTTATTTACATAGGTTTTCAGACCCTTTGCTATGAGACTCAAAATTAAGCTCTGGGGCATCCTGTTACCATTGATCATCATTGATGTTTCTACAATTTGATTGGAGTCCACCTGTGCTAAATTCAATTGATTGGACATGATTTGGAAAGGCACACACCTGTCTATATAAAGGTCCCACAGTTGACAGTGCATGTCAGAGCAAAAACCAAGCCATGAGGTCGAAGGAATTGTCCGTAGAGCTCCGAGTCAGGATTGTGTTGAGGCAAAGATCTGGGGAAGGGTACCAAAACATTTCTGCAGCATTGAAGGTCCCCAAGAACACAGTGGTGTCCATTATTCCTAAATGGTAAAAGTTTGGAACCACCAAGACTCTTCCTAGAGCTGGCCGCCCGGCCAAACTGAGCAATCTGGGGAGAAAGGCCTTGGTCAGGTAGGTGACCAAGAACCCGATGGACACTTTGACAGAGCTCCAGAGTTCCTCTGTTTAGATGGGAGATCTCTGCAGCCCTCCACCAATCAGGCCTTTATGGTAGAGAGATCCTTGATGAAAACCTAGACTGGGCAAAGGTTCACTTTCCAACAGGACAACGACCCTAAGCACACAGCCAAGACAACGCAGGAGTGGCTTTGGGATACGTCTCTGAATGTCCTTGAGTGGCACTAAAGTTCAACTGCAATAAATGTGGCAAAGAAATTAAGCGTTTATGTTTGGGGCAAATCCTACACAAGTCACTCTACATATTATCAAGCATGGTGGAGGCTGCATCATTTTATGTCTATGCTTGTCATCGATAAGGACTAGGGAGTTGTTTTAAAAAATAAAAAGAATAGAGAATAGAATAGAGCTAAGCACAGGTAAAATCCAAGAAGGAAAACCTGGTTCAGTGTGCTTTCCAACAAACAAGGATACATTTACCTTTCAGCAGGACAATAACCTAAAACACAAGGCCAAATGTACCCTAGTGTTGCTTTCCAAGATGACTTTCAATGTTCCTGAGTTGCCTAGTTACGGTTTTGACTTAAATCAACTTGGAAATCTGTGGTGAGACCTGAAAATGCCTGTCTAGCAATGTTCAACAACCAACTGGACAGAGCTTGAATAATATTTTAAAGAGTAATGTGCAAATATTGTACAGTCCAGTTAGAGACTTACCCAGAAAGACTCGCACTTTTAATTGCTTCCAAAAGTGATTCTAACATGTATTGACTCAGGGGGTTGAATACTTAAGTATTTATTTATTTATTTTTCACTTTGACATTACAGATTATTTGGTGTAGATTGTTTACAAAGATTAACAATTAAATCAATTTTAATCCCACTTTGAAACACAACAAAATGTGGCAAAGTCCAGGGCTGTGAATACTTTCTGAATGCACTCAAGTGCTCTGTTCAATAGTTGGGCATATTTTCAGTTCAAAATCATTACATTTGAACATTTCTATGTACATTTTTTAGACAGCCATGTATGAATTAATTAATCAATTATACAATCATACAGTTAATGTGACATTGGTAAAAACAACCTAACTACAAAACAACATAATGGTAATAATCTATTTGTATCTTACATCTCTATTGCTAAACTGGGTAGATCAAGATGTAGCCTTGGTCTATTCACAATACTGGTGAATGCATATTATTTAATAGTAGTTGTGTATGCATTGAGTTATTGAGATTGTTTTAGCAGATTTCATGGGGCTACAGATGATAAACAATCACTTCCATTTAAGATTTATTTTATTGGCAACTGCTTGTTGAAACTATTTTTATTGTACTGTTAGTTCAGAACAAATTCTTATTTAAAATGACGGCCTACCCTGGCCAAACCCTATCCCGGACGACGCTGGGCCAATTGTGTGCCTCCCTGTTGAACTCCCAGTCACAGCCAGGGGTACTGAATTCAGCTACTAAGTTAGCAAGGATATTTAGCCTACAATTAAAGCTGGTAGCTACCGATATCGTCTCGGGTTTTAAAAGTGTTCTTTCTCTGTTGAGCAGTTTCAACATTTCTATATGCCGTGTTGCGTTATTCAAGTGTGTTAACTTATGTGCAGCTTGAGTGGGGAGCAGCCCAGATAACTCTAGCAATGAATGAGTAAGCGGAGCAGGCACTTTACTCTTTGTGCTATAAAAGGTCTGCGCTGATAGACAGGCTCGATCCTCTCAATCACTTGAGACACGTTTGACAGAAGTACCGAATGTAACAAAAATGTTATTACAGAACTGTTTTTTCTTTTGTATCGAAAAAGTACAGAAGTTTCAGTATACCATGCAACACTACTCTGAGGAAGTAGATAAAGGGGTTAACTGCCAATATCCTGAATTATCCCTTTATAGCCCTTCCTATAGAGTCATTCCATTTGATTTCAATACCTTTTTTTGACCGCATCCCTTTTGATTTGAACAAAACTTTCCATACATATTTGAGCATGGTAGAAGTGGTCAGAAAGTTACATTTTGGACCTGAATGCCAAAACATTTAGGAGATAGATGTGCTCAAATTTGACACATTTTGTATACCCCACCCTAACATGAAACATTTGTCATCTTCACTGGAAAAGATAAATGGGGGCCTCCCGAGTGGTGCAGCCGTCTAAGGCAATGCATCTCAGTGCTCAGTTTGGCGTGTCATGTTTTGAAGGATGCATAACTCCATCTTAGCCTCTCCTGAGCCTGTTGGGGAGTTGCCAGTATGAGACAGGATCGAAATTGGGGAGAAAAAGGGGGTAAAATACCAACAAAAAAATAACGAATAACGGTTGAGTGACAAAGCTTACAACAGGGTTGTCAAACTATTTTCTAATTACTTGAAAACATGTTTTATTCAAATATCTAAAAATGCGAATGAATCTTTTTTTTTCTTATTTTCTCATATGTTGTAGCTTAGACCCCCTTAAACCCTGAGGTGTTTGTGTTGTGCCTGCCATCGGTTGAGACACAGAATGTGGAGTGGGTGTTATTTCAATCATATACATAGAATTCATAGAATGGATATGTTTTTATTTACCCTTTATTTAACTTGGCAAGTCAGTTAAGAACAAATTCTAATTTACAATCCTGCTGGGATAATATATATATATATATTAGGACAAAGCACACATCACAACGAGACAACACTACATACAGAGAGACCTAAAACGACAACAACATAGCAAGGCAGCAACACATGACAACACAGCATGGTAGCAACATAACAACAACATGGTAGCAACACAACATGGTAGCAGCACAAAACATAGTACAAACATTATTGGGCACAGACAACAGCACAAAGGGTAAGAAGATAGGGACAACAATACATCATGTTTTGGTCTTTGAATGAAGAGATTGAGATAAAACTGTCAAGTTTGAGTATTTGTTGCAGCTCGTTCCAGTTGCTAGCTGCAGCGAACTGAAAAGACGAGCGACCCAGGGATGTGTGTGCTTTGGGTTCCTTTAACAGAATATGACTGGCAGAATGGGTGTTGTATGTGGAGGATGAGGGCTGCAATAGATATCTCAGGGGGGAGTGAGGCCTAAGAGGGTTTTATAAATGAGCATCAACCAGTGGGTCTTGCGAAGGGTATACAGAGATGACCAGTTTACAAAGGAGTATGCAGTGAGTGCGGTGATGTGTCCTATAAAGAGCATTGGTGGCAAATCTGATGGCCGAATGGAAAAGAACATCTTGCATCTCGAGAGAGCAACCTTACCTGCTGATCTATAAATTATGTCTCCGTAATCTAGCATAGGGCTGGGCGGTATACCGTTTTTATCAAAATACCGATATTGATGCACAGACTAGTTTGAGTTTTTACTTTATCTTCTATCCCGTTATTTTAATGTCTGGTTTGTTAAATGTGATATGCAGTGTATAACTTCCATTTTTATGGTTTACTTCGCTACTTGAGTCATCTCTCTCCACTCTCACTATGCCGTTTTCATTTAACATTTACATTTAAGTCATTTAGCAGACGCTCTTATCCAGAGCGACTTACAAATTGGTGCATTCACCTTATGACATCCAGTGGAACAACCACTTTACAATAGTGCATCTAAATATTTTAAGGGGGGGTGAGAAGGATTACTTTATCCTATCCTAGGTATTCCTTAAAGAGGTGGGGTTTCAGGTGTCTCCGGAAGGTGGTGATTGACTCCGCTGTCCTGGCGTCGTGAGGGAGTTTGTTCCACCATTGGGGAGCCAGAGCAGCGAACAGTTTTGACTGAGCTGAGCGGGAACTGTACTTCCTCAGTGGTAGGGAGGCGAGCAGGCCAGAGGTGGATGAACGCAGTGCCCTTATTTGGGTGTAGGGCCTGATCAGAGCCTGGAGGTACTGAGGTGCCGTTCCCCTCACAGCTCCGTAGGCAAGCACCATGGTCTTGTAGCGGATGCGAGCTTCAACTGGAAGCCAGTGGAGAGAGCGGAGGAGCGGGGGTGACGTGAGAGAACTTGGGAAGGTTGAACACTAGACGGGCTGCGGCGTTCTGGATGAGTTGTAGGGGTTTAATTAGGCAGGGAGCCCAGCCAACAGCGAGTTGCAGTAATCCAGACGGGAGATGACAAGTGCCTGGATTAGGACCTGCGCCGCTTCCTGTGTGAGGCAGGGTCGTACTCTGCGGATGTTGTAGAGCATGAACCTACAGGAACGGGCCACCGCCTTGATGTTAGTTGAGAACGACAGTTTGTTGTCCAGGATCACGCCAAGGTTCTTAGCGCTCTGGGAGGAGGACACAATGGAGTTGTCAACCGTGATGGCGAGATCATGGAACGGGCAGTCCTTCCCCGGGAGGAAGAGCAGCTCCGTCTTGCCGAAGTTCAGCTTGAGGTGGTGATCCGTCATCCACACTGATATGTCTGCCAGACAATCGCCACCTGGTCATCAGAAGGGGAAAGGAGAAGATTAATTGTGTGTCGTCTGCATAGCAATGATAGGAGAGACCATGTGAGGTTATGACAGAGCCAAGTGACTTGGTGTATAGCGAGAATAGGAGAGGGCCTAGAACAGAGCCCTGGGGGACACCAGTGGTGAGAGCGCGTGGTGAGGAGACAGATTCTCGCCACGCCACCTGGTAGGAGCGACCTGTCAGGTAGGACGCAATCAAGCGTGGGCCGCGCCGGAGATGCCCAACTCGGAGAGGGTGGAGAGGAGGATCTGATGGTTCACAGTATCGATAGGTCTAGAAGGATGAGAGCAGAGGAGAGAGAGTTAGCTTTAGCGGTGCGGAGCGCCTCCGTGATACAGAGAAGAGCAGTCTCAGTTGAATGACTAGTCTTGAAACCTGACTGATTTGGATCAAGAAGGTCATTCTGAGAGAGATAGCGGGAGAGCTGACCAAGGACGGCACGTTCAAGAGTTTTGGAGAGAAAAGAAAGAAGGGATACTGGTCTGTAGTTGTTGACATCGGAGGGATCGAGTGTAGGTTTTTTCAGAAGGGGTGCAACTCTCGCTCTCTTGAAGACGGAAGGGACGTAGCCAGCGGTCAGGGATAAGTTGATAGCGAGGTGAGGTAAGGGAGAAGGTCTCCGGAAATGGTCTGGAGAAGAGAGGAGGGGATAGGGTCGAGCGGGCAGGTTGTTGGGCGGCCGGCCGTACAAATTTCATCTGGAGAGAGAGGGGAGAAAGAGGTACAGGGTAGGGCAGTGTGAGCAGAACCAGCGGTGTTGTTTGACTTAGCAAACGAGGATCGGATGTCGTCGATCTTCTTTTCAAAATGGTTGACGAAGTCATCTGCAGAGAGGGAGGGGGGGGGGGGAGGAGGATTCAGGAGGGAGGAGAATGTGGCAAAGAGCTTCCTAGGGTTAGAGGCAGATGCTTGGAATTTAGAGTGGTAGAAAGTGGCTTTAGCAGCAGAGACAGAGGAGGAAAATGTAGAGAGGAGGGAGTGAAAGGATGCCAGGTCCGCAGGGAGGCGAGTTTTCCTCCATTTCGCTCGGCCTTCCGGAGCCCTGTTCTGTGAGCTCGCATTGAGTCGTCAAGCCACGGAGGCGGGAGGGGGAGGACCGAGCCGGCCTGGAAGATAGGGGACATAGAGAGTCAAAGGATGCAGAAAGGGAGGAGAGGAGGGTTGAGGAGGCAGAATCAGGAGATAGGTTGGAGAAGGTTTGAGCAGAGGGAAGAGATGATAGGATGGAAGAGGAGAGAGTAGCGGGGGAGAGAGAGCGAAGGTTGGGACGGCGCGATACCATCCAGTAGGGGCAGTGTGGGAAGTGTTGGATGAGAGCGAGAGGGAAAAGGATACAAGGTAGTGGTCGGAGACTTGGAGGGGAGTTGCAATGAGGTTAGTGGAAGAACAGCATCTAGTAAAGATGAGGTCGAGCGTATTGCCTGCCTTGTGAGTAGGGGGGGAAGGTGAGAGGGTGAGGTCAAAAGAGGAGAGGAGTGGAAAGAAGGAGGCAGAGAGGAATGAGTCAAAGGTAGACGTGGGGAGGTTAAAGTCGCCCAGAACTGTGAGAGGTGAGCCGTCCTCAGGAAAGGAGCTTATCAAGTTTTCCACACAGACCTAGCCAGGCCCCCTGTCACTCAAGGAGCGCATTTGATGTTCCTCAACCACGAGACTCCTGCGTTCAGTCTGCATGGTCAATGATGATAACGAAGCAGTTGTCACTTTGCTTCTTAATATAAATCTACTAGCATTCTATAATTACACTATTAGCTTGTGTTTCTCATATCTGCAAACAGCTAGTTCACTTTTCTTAGCAAGTTGTTCCTAAATCTTGTTAGCCGCTAATCGCTAGCTAGCTAATAAATGTACTGTAGCGACCCTGGGTTTATAAACACGGATATCGACTCTGCCGATTCAGCATGCTTTTGCGGCACAGTCGATAGCGAGCTGGACTTCATTCTTGAAGGTTGAGGGTTCGAGTCCTGCTCCCTGCCTGTTTCATTACAGTACTGAGTAAGCGCAAGCGTAATGAGCTATACACCTTTAATACCAGTGATTGTGTAGACCTAAATCAGCATGTTGTTTGTGCAACAGTGTCTTCTAAATTAAAGAGGTAAACGCAAAGCAAGAATATGTTAGCTACATGAAGTAGCTAAGAGAACATTAAATGTAGCCAAAGATTATAGGGTCCCCTAGGAAACACAGGAAACACCTATCAACACATCAGTTCTTACCCTGTCACAATAACTCCTCCCTGACATTTTCATTCGTCATGTCAAACAACACTGTTTTAAAAGTGCCCACTATTATGTTTTATATAATTAGAATAGACATTCTATTTCCATGATTCCAACAGTTAACCAAAGTGTTTTGCTCTAAATGGCAAGTCAAATTGCAAAATTTGGTTAAAAATAAGGCCCAGATTATTTGCCCATATTGTGCAGCCCGACGTGGCAGTATGGATATGATCTCAAATGCAGAAATTGATGAAAATTATGACTTTTTGGGGTTTGAAGTTGAATTGAACAGTATAAAACAATCAGAATGGAGAAAGACCCATTGAAATCACTTAGAATGTATGTGTTGCCACCCTAAGGTCATGCACTACTCATAAAGCAAAATTAGAACTTTAAAAAATATATAAAATACCGTCAAATACTGAGAATTTAAAAGAAAAAAAAATACTGTGATATAATATTTTGGCCGTATCGCCCAGCCCTAATCTGGCATTGGTAGGGTGGTCATCTGAATCAGGGTTAGTTTGGCAGCTGGGGTGAAAGAGGAGCGATTACGATAGAGGAAACCAAGTCTAGATTTAATTTTAGGCTGCAGATTTGATATGTGCTGAGAGAAGGACAGTGTACCGTCTAGCCATACTCCCAAGTGCTTGTATAAGGTGACTACCTCAAGCTGTAAACCCTAAGAAGTGGTAATCACACCTGTTGGGAGAGGGGCGTTTTTCTTACCAAACCACATGACATATCCATTCAGACCCCTGCAATTTAGTTTGTACATCATTGAAATGTAAATTGAAATGTTAATAGCCCCGTAACATCAAAGACCCACCATCATATTTTACAGTAGGTATGGGATTCTTTTCTGCTCATGCATTCTCATTTCTACTCAAAACCCACCACTGGTGGTGCATGACCAAAGAGCTCTATTTTCACATCATCCAACAAATGTTAATGCCTGATGTTCGCTAAACAGCATTGGCACTTGGAGTGGAACCGGTGCTTTGGTCAAAGGATATGGAGAAAAAAAAGCTCTATGGTCTTGTGGGTTTGGCATCAAAATGAGAATGCATGAACAGAAAAGAACCCAATACCTACTGTAAAATATGGTGGTGGATCTTTGATGTTATGGGGCTATTTTGCTTCCACTGGTCCTGGGACCCTTGTTAAGCTCAACGGCATCATGCGCTGTACCAGGATATGTGTGCCAAAAACCTGATTGCCTTTGCCAGGAGCCGGAAACTTGGCCACATGTAGATCTTCCAGAAAGACAATAACCCCAAGCACACATCAAAATCCACAAAGAAATGGTTCATTGGCAACATAACCAACATTTTACAATTGCCATCTCAGTCTCCGTACAAACCTGTGGTTTGAATTGAAGAGGATAGTCCATAAACACAGATTTCTGGCTCTCACAGACCTGTAACTTATTCTTTAAGAGGCTCCTCTGTCCTCCACTTGTTACCTGTATTAATGGCACCTGTTTGAACTTGTTATCAGTATAAAAGACACCTGAGATTTTGAGTGAAAACCTCCTTCCATCAGCAAGGGCATTGTAGATGAAACGTGGCTGGGTCTTTCAGCATGAGAATGATCCCAAACACACCGCCCGGGCAACGAAGGAGTGGCTTCGTAAGAAGCATTTCAAGGTCCTGGAGTGGCCTAGCCAGTCCAGATCTCAACCCCATAGAAAATCTTTGGAGGGAGTTGAAAGTCCGTGTTACCCAGCAACAGCCCCTAAACATCACTGCTCTAGAGGAGATCTGCATGGAGGAATGGGCCAAAATACCAGCAACAGTGTGTGAAAACCTTGTGAAGACTTACAGAAAATGTTTGACCTCTGTCATTGCCAACAAATGGTATATAGCAAAGTATTGAGATAAACTTTTGTTATTGACCAAATACTTATTTTCCACCATAATTTGCAAATAAATTCATAAAAAATCCTACAATATGATTTTCTCATTTTGTCTGTCATTGTTGAAGTGTACCTATGATGAAAATTACAGGCCTTTCTCATCTTTTTAAGTGGGAGAACTTGCACAATTGGTGGCTGACTAAATACTTTTTTGCCCCACTGTATAAAAAACTTTCTGAGCAATTGTATTAGTTTTAAATAATATTTCCATGTTTTTTAAATGTTTTTTTTGCCTATACTATAGCGCAGTATTTGAATTGTTTCATACAGTAATTTCTGCTGATCTTTATCAAGGCTGTCAATAATGGAAGATGGAAGATTCACAGTATCATTTAAAACAATTGATATTCCAATTCAAGTCATCATTCTCTGATGTGTGGACCATCTTTGTGTGTGGACCAACCATCTTTGTGCTACCATTTTAAAGTTAAAACAAAAAATAGATGTACTAAAACCAGCCAAAACATGACATCCACCCTGTATTCAAGGGCATGCTGTGGGCATAACACAAACACCTCAGATTATGAAAAATGGGGTCTAAACTGCAACAGTTTTTTAAAATCATTACTGTTAAAGGTTAAAAAACATATAGTAAAAAAAAAATACATTTGTATTATAAAAACATTTTACTTTGACAACCCCGTTTTTAAGCTTTTCAATTATATCAAACTCAACCATTTATCTTTTCCAGTGATGAAGACATGGATGTCTCATGATAGGGTGGGGTTTTCAAAATGGGTCAACTTTGAGCACACCTTTTTTCTAAATGTTTTGGCATTCAGGTCCAAAAAATTTCTTTTTGACCACTCCTACCATTGGCAAATATGTATAGAACGGTTTGTTCTAATCAAAAAGGGTGCAGTCAAAAAGCTATTGAAATCAAATGGAGCGACCCTATATTGACCGAGTTCTAGAGTAGCCTTTTCAATCCCCCTACTCAGTTCATTTCTCTATCACAATTGGTAGACTATTCTGTGAGGGGTTATTGCAAATAGTAAAATTCCAAGCATTTAACCAGAACAACGTGATTGTCTGGTTTTATTTTTCAGGCCTTGTAAATGTTTGAGTGTTACTGGAAATAGGAACTAGGCGGTTGGGCTGTCAGTGGTATGTGTTTTTGTTGTTCATGCACCATATTTTTGGAAAAGTGTAGCCACCAGTATTCACCTGTTCTCATTATTTGATAACAGTGCAGGTCCATTTCATCTCAAGTTACATTACAGAGTTGAGTGTAAAACAGCTAAGCGCTCATGTTGATGCAAGTGGTCATCAATCTCTTCAGCTAGAATCAGTCATTATGTTCACCTAAGATCTTAATTCAGTTGAACCATTGTAGTAAACACATTCTCCCCATCTCTGTAGAATCTACCTCTTTTCAGAAAAATATGTTTCTGTGCGCTCGCTGCTTGAGTACTAAACATTGCTATGGTGGGCTGAATTAAATTCTAGAAATCTTTCTTTGCGTGTTGTGTGACAAAGCGGACATGTGATCATTCTGGTCTTTCTCAGGGGATATCATCTTCAACGCACGGGATCCAGAACTACCTCCAGATTTCATATTTGGAGAGGATGCAGAATTCCTGCCAGAACCCTCCGAACTCCCAGTGAGTACAATTCCCCACCTCATTCATTTCCCACAATTCCCGACAGCTGAGCCAATTCAACACCCTGGCCAAATGTGAATGACTCACCAAGTTGCTGCTCAGACAGGTTCAATGTGGTGAGCAATAGAAAGCAGATGACTCTGCTGCTCTGGTTTATGGTCCAAATGTTTGGACCATTCTGTTGTTTTGACGCACTTTTATCTGGAACTCAAGTGCCGTTATTGATATGTGAGGATGAGTAAGCAGCCATATTGACCCCACGACCTCCAATGTTCTGTTGAAAAGGCGTTGGTGCGTTGCGTAATCACTTCTTCTGTATGTGCTGGCCTGCATGTCCTCCTCCCTTCTTTAGAAAACTGTCGATTGCGACAAGTTTCCTTATACATTAGCTAAATAATTAGCTTAGATTGCACACTAAGATATTTAGACATGTACTTATTATTTACATTTACATTTAAGTCATTTAGCAGACGCTCTTATCCAGAGCGACTTACAAATTGGTGCATTCACCTTATGACATCCAGTGGAACAGCCACTTTACAATAGTGCATCTAAATCTTTTAAGGGGGTGGGGTGAGGGGGGTGAGAAGGATTACTTTATCCTATCCTAGGTATTCCTTAAAGAGGTGGGGTTTCAGGTGTCTCCGGAAGGTGGTGATTGACTCCGCTGTCCTGGCGTCGTGAGGGGGTTTGTTCCACCATTGGGGAGCCAGAGCAGCGAACAGTTTTGACTGGGCTGAGCGGGAACTGTACTTCCTCAGTGGTAGGGAGGCGAGCAGGCCAGAGGTGGATGAACGCAGTGCCCTTATTTGGGTGTAGGGCCTGATCAGAGCCTGGAGGTACTGAGGTGCCGTTCCCCTCACAGCTCCGTAGGCAAGCACCATGGTCTTGTAGCGGATGCGAGCTTCAACTGGAAGCCAGTGGAGAGAGCGGAGGAGCGGGGTGACGTGAGAGAACTTGGGAAGGTTGAACACTAGACGGGCTGCGGCGTTCTGGATGAGTTGTAGGGGTTTAATGGCACAGGCAGGGAGCCCAGCCAACAGCGAGTTGCAGTAATCCAGACGGGAGATGACAAGTGCCTGGATTAGGACCTGCGCCGCTTCCTGTGTGAGGCAGGGTCGTACTCTGCGGATGTTGTAGAGCATGAACCTACAGGAACGGGCCACCGCCTTGATGTTAGTTGAGAACGACAGGGTGTTGTCCAGGATCACGCCAAGGTTCTTAGCGCTCTGGGAGGAGGACACAATGGAATTGTCAACCGTGATGGCGAGATCATGGAACGGGCAGTCCTTCCCCGGGAGGAAGAGCAGCTCCGTCTTGCCGAAGTTCAGCTTGAGGTGGTGATCCGTCATCCACACTGATATGTCTGCCAGACATGCAGAGATGCGATTCACCACCTGGTCATCAGAAGGGGGAAAGGAGAAGATTAATTGTGTGTCGTCTGCATAGCAATGATAGGAGAGACCATGTGAGGTTATGACAGAGCCAAGTGACTTGGTGTATAGCGAGAATAGGAGAGGGCCTAGAACAGAGCCCTGGGGGACACCAGTGGTGAGAGCGCGTGGTGAGGAGACAGATTCTCGCCACGCCACCTGGTAGGAGCGACCTGTCAGGTAGGACGCAATCCAAGCGTGGGCCGCGCCGGAGATGCCCAACTCGGAGAGGGTGGAGAGGAGGATCTGATGGTTCACAGTATCGAAGGCAGCCGATAGGTCTAGAAGGATGAGAGCAGAGGAGAGAGAGTTAGCTTTAGCGGTGCGGAGCGCCTCCGTGATACGGAGAAGAGCAGTCTCAGTTGAATGACTAGTCTTGAAACCT
This sequence comes from Oncorhynchus gorbuscha, assembly GCF_021184085.1. Classification (NCBI taxonomy): domain Eukaryota; kingdom Metazoa; phylum Chordata; class Actinopteri; order Salmoniformes; family Salmonidae; genus Oncorhynchus; species Oncorhynchus gorbuscha. Next base: position 52,611,844 of record NC_060182.1, on the reverse strand, counting down.
GACTGATTTGGATCAAGAAGGTCATTCTGAGAGAGATAGCGGGAGAGCTGACCAAGGACGGCACGTTCAAGAGTTTTGGAGAGAAAAGAAAGAAGGGATACTGGTCTGTAGTTGTTGACATCGGAGGGATCGAGTGTAGGTTTTTTCAGAAGGGGTGCAACTCTCGCTCTCTTGAAGACAGAAGGGACGTAGCCAGCGGTCAGGGATAAGTTGATGAGCGAGGTGAGGTAAGGGAGAAGGTCTCCGGAAATGGTCTGGAGAAGAGAGGAGGGGATAGGGTCGAGCGGGCAGGTTGTTGGGCGGCCGGCCGTCACAAGACGCGATATTTCATCTGGAGAGAGAGGGGATTATATTATAGTATTATAATACTCAAGACATACAGCAATCAAGTGTTTCTTCTTGAAAAATGTGTAAGGGGGGGCACCTTCTAGAATATAGTTTCCACCTACAGAAATAAGCCCGGTAACACATTGTTAAAATTATTTTTACATATTGGACCAGGTACATTGCCTTCGGAAAGTATTCAGACCACATTGTGTTACGTTACAGCCTTATTCTAAAATTGATTAAATCGTTTTTCCCCCTCATCGGTCTACACACAATACCCCATGTGTCACGCCTTGGTCATTGTATCTTGTGTTTTTGTTATATGTTTGGGTAGGCCAGGGTGTGACATGGGTTTATATGTTGTATTTCGTATTGGGGTTTGTATTAATTGGGAGTGTGTTTTATTAGGGGTGTGTCTAGTTAGGCTTGGCTGCCTGAGGCGATTCCTAATTGGAGTCAGCTGATTCTCGTTGTCTCGGATTGGGAACCGTATTTAGGCAGCCTGAGTGCGCGTTGTAATTTGTGGGTGATTGTACCTGTCTTTGTGTTAGTCACCAGATAGGCTGTAAGTAGTTTCACTCGTTTGTTGTTTTGTATTCTCAGTTATTTCATGTACAGGATTTTCTTCATTAAAAGTCATGAGTAACCTACACGCTGCATTTCGGTCTGACTCACTTCAAACAGCAGACGAAGTTCATTACACCATGATGACAAAGCAAAAACTGATTTTTTGTTGTTGTAATTTTTGCTAATTTAGTAAAAATAAAAAACTGAAATATACATTAACATAAGTATTCAGACCCTTTACTCAGTACTTTGTTGAAGCACCTTTACAGCATCGAGTCTTTTTTGGGTATGACGCTACAAGCTTGGCACACTTGTATTTGGGGAGTTTCTCCCATTTTTCTCTGCAGATCCTCTCAAGCTCTGTCAGGTTGGATGGGGAGCATTGCTGCACAGCTTTTTTCAGGTCTCTCCAGAGATGTTCGATCGGGTTCAAGTCCGGGCTCTGGCTGGGCCACTCAAGGACATTCAGAGACTTGTACTGAAGCCACTCCTGCGTTGTCTTGGCGGTGTGCTTAGGGTCGTTGTCCTGTTAGAATGTGAACATTCGCCCCCGTCTGAGGTCTTGAGCGCTCTGGAGCAGGTTTTCATCAAGGATCTCTCTGTACTTTGCTCGATCCTGACTCGTCTGCTAGTCCCTGCCGCTGAAAAGCATCCTGATTTGTGGAGTGATGCAGAGATGGTTGTCCTTCTGGAAGGTTCTCCCATCTCCACAGAGGAACTCTAGAGCTCTGTCAGAGTGATCATCGGCTTGGTCAATTCCCCGACCAAGGCCCTTCTCCCCCGATTGCTCAGTTTGGCTGGGCGGCCAGCTCTGGGAAGAGTCTTGGTGGTTCTAAACTTCTTCCATTTAAGAATGATGGAGGCCACTGTGTTCTTGGGGGGATCTTCAATGCTCTGACGTGCATTGTCAGCTGGGGGAGCTTATATAGACAGGTGTCCAATAAATTGAATTTACCACAGTTTTAGAAACATCTCAATGGAAACAGGATGCACCTGAGCTCAATTTCGAGTCTCATAGAAAAATATCTGAATACTTCTAAAAAAAAAAGATACCTTATTTACATATACATTTGCAAAATGTGATTTTTAAACTAATTAGCAATCTATTGATGAATTTTATGTCCCATAAAACTTAGCTTGACTTGGGGTATACCACCACCTGGTGTAAAATGCCCCTGCCTGTAATTCTCACAGAAACCACTTCATGTCACAATGTTTTCCCAAACACTTTCCCTGGTTCCCACTACTCTTGCACAACTAAAAATGTAATCTGTCTCATCACAATTTAAGTCACTCCCAAAAAAGGATTTTGAGGTCGGGTGACGTTTTTTTCTCAAGTTAACCTACAGTTGACATGTAGCCCCACTCTCCCATATCCCCTCACTGCAAATTACAGAGTGGTAAGGTGCTTAACCATGCACTGCTTAAAACTCAGTGTTTTAAATTATGTAGTTTGTGCATTTTTAAGAGAACTAAATAGTTCTAATTTTGAGAACTAAATATAGTAGAGTTTTTAACAAAGACTCTTCAACCTGCAGTTTTCCCCGCGATTGCAAAAATGTTATATATTTTTTCAATGTTATATATTTTTTTCCATGTTATATATTTTTTGGGCGTGGCAGCAATGATTTTTGCCGTGGCACAGCGACCATTGCTAAATGCCTGCAGCAGAAACACTGCAGCAATCTTTGGGACCATTCTATTGCAGGTTGCTAGTCTGGGCCAGAAAAAAAATAAAACAAACAAAACAACAGTGTCCAACATAGGGATGACCTCAGCAAGCCAACCTGCCATTTTGTTGCATATATTGTCTCCCCAACAGGCTTAGCAGGTGTCTGTGAGTTAAGTTCAGGGTAGTTGGAAGACAGGGCATTTCACATGGGCGTCAACTCCCCAACACAGTCTAGGAACAAACGTATGACCTCGGAATCCACCAGCACACACACAACTTATTTATGGTAAAGTAATAAGAAGATAGTAAAGGGAAGAGTTGAATGGCAACCAGGAATTATACATGGGGTTCGGCGCTCACTTGTTAATAGGTCTAATATGTTGTCCCTGTGGAAAACTCCCTGCTGGAAACGGATGCCAGACGAAGCGCTGAGAGGCTTGGCAAGAGGCGGTTGTTATTGTTGCTATTACTACAGGGTCTTAATGTTGTCCACAGGGCTATTTTTAAAGCCACCTAACAGAGAGAAGTTAAATTCCCCAGTCTGTCAGTCTCGGAGACAAGGGGGGAGATATTGCTCACTGTCTCGTAAAACAGCTGCACACATAAGGGGAAGCACCTCTGTCGCGCCACTGTTTGGCAGCCCCTCTGTCTTTATTCTCTCTGTCTTTCTTGCCATGTTTTCTTAATCCTTACTTTTTCTCTACCCGGGATGTTTTTTTCCCCCTCCTACTTGCTCCCCCTCTTTCTCCATCTTTAGTAAGTCTCGCCCTCCTGCTCTCTTACTCCATAAAACCCTGTTTTCTCAATGCTTCAATTCATTTCCCATTTCCCACCATTGACTAGTAAGCAGACCTCTTTGCCAGTAATCGTTATGAATCAGTTTGTGAACTGGAAACTTTAGGGTGGGAGTTTGGAAAGAGACAAATGTAAACCACTGAACCAGGTGACTGAGTAACTTATTTCCTCATAGGAAGAAGAACTTGCAGCAGCTGCATAAACCACATTTTGACTAACCCATGGAAAAAGGAGCTAATTTGCCATTTTGCACTATTATCCTATTTGTAGAGTGGGAGGAGTATGTTGCAACATGGATATTCAGAGACTCATTTTCACCTGACTGCTTCTAGTCTGCTTCAAAGCTATAACGTAGTTTGGTGATGATCCTAATGAGTTCAGGTGGTGCACACCGTTCACGTTACTTGGAAGAACATAGCCTCACAGTGGTGAGTGTACACACACATAGTGTGGTTTGGCTCACTGTTCAAATGTTGCATTCATCTTTAGATCTCAGATGGAGATTTTGGACAAACAGGTTTCTTGGTGCATGCGCTCAGGACAGGAAGCTTAGAGACAGGAGAGTGCAGCAAGTGTAGGCTGCACAGTTAATCTAAGTACACACCCAAACACTTGCTACTGAATTTAACCATTAATCACTCCTCACTCTCTTGACCAAACAACCTATTTATGTAACACATTTATGTGGTCAACAGGACGCGGAGATTTTCCATTTAATCAACATCCCAATATGTAGCCTACCTTTTGCCCGCAAACCGTCAATAAAAACATGTACTTAAAGTAGGGCTGGGAGATTATATTGAATTGGTGTTTTAACTTGATGTTACAAACGCCTGTATCGCAAGGTTCACATTTTTTTCTTGTTTTTATGAACGTTTGTCTCCTTCGCTCCTTCTGTGCTGTGTACACTGTGCAGCTTCCCACTCGAACATAGACACCAAGCCCTTGCCACAAAATACACCTAAAACCTAGTGGTCAAACATAGAAATGGTTCAAATGGTTTGTTCACCATTCATGTTTCCCATAGGGAAAATTACACTTCAAACAAGGTCTGTGTTTCATGTAGGCTATCCCTGGTGTGACGTTTTGATAATCATCTCAGGGACAAGGGGACTTTTATCAATATATTCAGTTATATTTACTCTCAGATTCGAAAATACCAATTAGCATCAAAGTAGACATCATGCAAGACTACATATCCATACAAGCTACGGCATGTCATCTCTAGCTGACACCTTTGCTGTCGGCTACTAGCCAAAATGAAAGATAAATTAAAATATTCAACATATCTATTCCATATTTTAACTGATATTTGTTTGCTTATTTATGCATTTGGTGTTTACAGAATACTATCCTTGTAGCAGTCAGATATTTACAATATACCATGAATACTAGTCATTTTTGCAAAGATGTTAGCTAGCTAGCTACCTACCTAGAGGATATTAGCAACATGCCCTTATTTTACAAGATCCTCTTCTCTTTCAGCTGGTGGAGGTCTATATTTCATTCCTTAAAATGTCTGCCAACTATATGAACAAGGTGAAATCCATTTCAATTCATTGTGTTAGAATGCAATGCTGTATTAAAGCAATTCAGAACTAACTTGTTGACGTGTTCTGATGCAGATTCAAAGCCAGATTAACTGGCTTTGATTGTGGGACTTCAATGAAGCTTTTGACATTATTGATCATAGTCTGCTGCTGGAAAAAACGTATGTGTTATGGCTTTGTACCCCCTGCTATAATGTGGATAAAGAGTTACTTCTCTAACAGAACACAGAGGGTGTTCTATAATGGAAGCCTCTGAAATATTATAATCCAATTCCCCAGGGTAGCTGTTTAGGCCCCTTGTTTTTTTCAATTTTTACTAACGACATGCCACTGACTTTGAGTAAAGGATGACTCAACACTATACACATCAGCTACTACAGCGACGGAAATGACTGCATCACTCAACAAAGAGCAGAGTGGGTGGCAAGAAATAAGTTAGCCCTAAATATTTCTAACACAAAAGGCATTGTATTTGGAACAAAAAACTCACTGAACCCTAAACCTCAACTAAATCTTGTAATAACTCATGTGGATATTGAGCAAGTTGAGATGACTAAACTGCTTGGAGTAACCCTAGATTGTAAACTGTCATGGTCAAACATACTGATGCAGTAGTAGCTAAGATGGGGACATGTCTGTCTATTATAAAGCTATCAACAAGGCAGGTCCTACAGGCCCTAGTTTTGTCGCACCTTGTCGACTGTTCAGTCGTGTGGTCAGGTGCCACAAAAAAATGACTTTGGCTCAGAACAGGGCAGCACAGATGGCCCTTGGATGTACACAGAGAGCTAATATTAATAATATGCATGTCAATCTCTCCTGGCTGAAAGTGGAGGAGAGATTGACTTCATCACTACTTTTATATATGAGAGGTATTGACATGTTGAATGCACCGAGCTGTCTGTCTAAACTACTAGCACACAGCTCGGACACCCATGCATACCCGAAAAGACATGCCGCAAGAGGTCTCTTCACAGTCCCCAAGTCCAGAACAGACTATGGTAGGCACACAGTACTACATAGAGCCATGACTACATGGAACTCTATTCCACATCAAGTAACTAACGCAAGCAGTACAATTTCATTTAAAAACACAGATAAAAAAACACCTTATGGAACAGGTGGGACTGTGAAGCAACACACACACACACACACACACACACACACACACACACACACACACACACACACACACACACACACACACACACACACACACACACACACACACACACACACACACACACACACACACACACACACACACACACACACACACACACACACACACACACACACACACACACGCACTATAACATACGCACTATACATACATATGAATGTAGTACTGTAGATATGTGGTAGTGTTGGAGTAGGGGCCTGAGGGCACACAGTGTGTTGTGAAATCTGTGAATGTATTGTAGTGTTTTTAAAATTTATGCCAAAGCTGCTGCGAAATGCAGAATGTATCCATAATCATAAATGAACTCCAAAAATTACATTGTTTTAAAGAAATCCAAATAGTGAACAGTGCATCCATATGCATTTTATACATAACATATAAACATCTTACTTGAAGTAAAGATTATTACAATGATTTATTCTTCAATGGCACAAACCTGGGACATTATTACTAACTGAGAACGCACAGATTCTTCTGCTTTTTCATTATAGGAATTAGACCAGCACAGTAAACACAGTACACAATGTAAACCGCATATTGTGATTTTTGGTGGGTGAGTTACAAATGGGAAAAACAACTGTAATATAAAATACTAGGTCAACTCCAGCAGAATGAGTAACACACTTAAGATACAAACAAGGATGCCATGCCTAAACGCAGCTATATCAATACCCTTCTTGTCAATTTAACAGGTCCGTGTTGCTGCTGTCAATTGTGAACAGCACATTTACCACTGCAATCATTCAGAACCCCAGAATAAGCAGGAGGAAGACAACATTACACAGGTGAAAGAAGTGACGCAGCGGTCTAAGGCTCTGCTTCTCAGTGCTAGAGGCGTATATCAACCGGCCATGATCGGGAGTCGCATAGGGCGACGCACAATTGGACCAGCGTTGTCCAGGTTAGGGGAGGCCGGGGTAGGCCGTCATTGTACATTTACATTTACATTTAAGTCATTTAGCAGACGCTCTTATCCAGAGCGACTTACAAATTGGTGCATTCACCTTATGACATCCAGTGGAACAGTCACTTTACAATAGTGCATCTAAATCTTAAGGGGGGGGGTGAGAGGGATTACTTATCCTATCCTAGGTATTCCTTAAAGAGGTGGGGTTTCAGGTGTCTCCGGAAGGTGGTGATTGACTCCGCTGTCCTGGCGTCGTGAGGGAGTTTGTTCCACCATTGGGGGGCCAGAGCAGCGAACAGTTTTGACTGGGCTGAGCGGGAGCTGTACTTCCTCAGTGGTAGGGAGGCGAGCAGGCCAGAGGTGGATGAACGCAGTGCCCTTGTTTGGGTGTAGGGCCTGATCAGAGCCTGGAGGTACTGAGGTGCCGTTCCCCTCACAGCTCCGTAGGCAAGCACCATGGTCTTGTAGCGGATGCGAGTTTCAACTGGAAGCCAATGGAAGCCATTGTAAATGGGAATTTGTTCTTAACTGACTTTCCTAGTTAAATAAAGGTTAAATTAAATAAAAAATAAAAAAAGGTAGCAAAAACAGTACACAACAACACTTTTAAGACGGGCCTTGGTAAGCACCGAAATTCTCAGACTTCAATGGGAGTAGGGTGGCAAAATACACGGTTGACCAATGTGCAGAGTTCATCTTGTCAACCAATCAAACAATGTTGACAACAATCGAGCTGAAAACTATCCGGACTGCTGGTCTCTACACACGGTAAGCAGATTGTCTCGCGGTTCAATTGTCGTTTACCGCGGCCCATGTGTAAGCACATTTTATACGTCTTACTGAGTCTAGATGTTATCAAATCGGGAGAAGAACAAGTGAAGAAAGCAGCATAGGGAACATGGGTGAAGGTAGTGTAGGTTTATAAAGAGACAGTGCCTTTGGAAAGTAATTGAGATCCCTTGACTTTTTCCAACATTACAGCCTTATTCTAAAATGGATTAAATAAATAAAAATCATCATCAATCTATCCACAATACCCCTTAATGACAAAGCAAAAACAGGTTTTTAGACATTTTTACTAATTTATTAAAAATAGAAAACAGAAATACCTTATTTACATAAGCATTCAGACCCTTTGCTATGAGACTCGAGCTCAGGGGCATCCTGTTTCCATTGATCATCCTTGAGATGTTTCTACAACTTGATCACAGTCCACCTGTTGTAAATTCAATTGATTGGACATGATTTGGAAAGGCACACAGCTGTTTTAATACGGTCCCACAGTTGACAGTGCATGTCAGAGCAAAAACCAAGCCATAAGGTCGAAGGAATTATCCGTAGATCTCCCGGGACAGGATTGTGTCGAGGCACATCTGGGGATGGCTACCAAAACATTAAGGCAGCATTGAAGTTCCCCATGAACAGTCAGGGAAATGACCAAGAACCCGATGGTCACTCGGGCAGAGCTCCAGAGTTCCTCTGTGGAGATAGGAGAAACTTCCAGAAGGACAACCATCTCTGCAGCACTCATCAATCATGCCTTTATGGTAGAGTGGCCAGACGGAAGCAATTTCTCAGTAAAAGGGACATTACAGCCCGCTTGGAGTTTGCCAAAAGACATCTAAAGTCTCTCAGACCATGAGAAATAAGATTCTCTGGTCTGATGAAACCAAGATTGAACTCTTTGGCCTAAATGCCAAGTGTCACGTCTGGAGGAAACCTGGCACCATCCCTACGGTAAAGCATGGTGGTAGCAGCATCATGCTGTGGGGTGTTTTTCAGCACCAGGGACTGGGAGACTAGTCAGGATCGATGGAAAGATGAACGGAGCAAAGTACAGAGAGATCCTTGATGGTAACCTTCTCCAAAGCCTACAGCCAAGACATCACAGAAATGGCTTCGGGACAAGTCGCTGAATAACCTTGAGTGGCCCAGCCAGAGCCCGGACTTGAACTCGATCAAACATCTCTGGAGAGACCTGAAAATAGCTGTGCAGGAACACTCACTGTCCAACCTGACAGAGCTTGAGAGAATCTGCAGAGAAGAATAACAGAAAGTCCCCAAATACAGGTGTGCCAAGGTTGTAGCGTCATACCCAAGAAAACTTGATGCTGTAATTGCTGCCAAAGGTGCTTGAACAAAGTAAGGGTCTGAATACTTAAGTAAATGTGATGTTTCAGATATTTTATTTTTTATATATTAGCAAAAATGTTTTTGCTTTGCCATTTGGGGATTGTGTGTAGATTGATTAGGGGACAAACGTATTTAATCCATTTTAGAATAAGGATGTAACATAACAAAATGTGGAAATAGTCAACGGGTCTGAATACTTTCGGAATGCACTGTAAGATGGAGCTTTCCAAAGTGTTTGAAGTTGAGTGACCATGGGGCATAAAATACATCGTGTGGAATAAGGGGTAACTAGAGGGATGGTTGGCCATGGAATAAACATAAAATGTGGTTCTGGTGTGCTTCTGCACCCCTTTTAGGGAGTTTCCACATATTTAACATCTTTTTGGATTTTCAACAATGCAGAAACAAATTTATTTTTGTAAATTTAAGTTTACAATTTGACATTTCTAAAATAAAGACAAATGGCACCCAAACAATTATTGGCACCCCGGAGCAAATACTTAGTTGCACAGCCTTTGGCCAAAATAACTGCAGACAAATGCTTCAATGCTTGAGGGGGGAAACTTCTGCTTTCAGATCTCACCATAAGTTTTGTACGTGGTTCAGATCTGGACTCTTCGCTGGCTATTCCAGAACAGTCAAGCATTTCTTCTTAAACCATTCTTGGGTGCTTTTTAATGTGTGATTAGGGTCGTCTTGCTCGAAGACCTACAACCTTCAATGGAGACCGAGTTTTTGTACACTGGGTTGAACATTGGACTTCAAAACACCTTGATATTCTGTTGATTTCATGATGACTTACACACGTTCAAGGCTCCAATACCAAAGGCAGCAAAACAAACCCACAGCATTATCAAACCTCCCTATGTTTGCATGTAGGGATGGTGTTCTTTTCATTGAATGCTTCATTTGCTTAACCCCACAGCATTATCTCTCTGAAATGAGGCTGTGACATAGTTTCACCAATCCCTTTCCATAGAATGCTCCACAGACGTACAGGATTGAAATTAACTCTACCAGCTCATCAACAGAACGATCCCAGGCAGTGTCTACTTGCTCATTGTGCACCTCAGCTACAGTACAGTCAGAGATGTCATGATTATTTTATGTCCCGCCATCTGAGTTGTTTTTGTACCATCCATTCGTTTTGTGCATCCATTCGTCTTGGTCTTCTTGCCGTTTTGGAAATTATGCATGCTCTCACTGTGTACAAGTAGGCCAGAGTATATTGATAAGATTATTATTTATTTTACTTTTATTTAACTAGGCAAGTCAGTTAAGAACAAATTCTTATTTTCAATGACGGCCTAGGAACAGTGGGTTAACTGCCTGTTCAGGGGCAGACCGACAGCTCGGGGATTTGAACTTGCAACCTTTCGGTTACTAGTCCAACGCTCTAACCACTAGGCTAACCTGCCACCCCTAATTATGATTATCAGCTGGGCACAGCACCTTGGTGGTTCCAAACTTCTTGCATGGGGGCCACTGTGTTCTTGGGGACCTTCAATGCTACAGGAATGTTTTGGTACCCTTCCCCAGATCTGTGCCTCGACACAATCCTGTTTCGGAGCTCTACGGACAATTCCTTCGACCTCATGGCTTGGTTTTTGCTTTGACATGCATTGTCAACTGTGAGACTTTATATAGACAGGTGTGCGCTTCCAAATCATGTCAAGTTGTAGAAAAATCTCAGGGATGAGCAATGGAGGCAGGATGCATCTGAGCTCAATTTCAGGTCTCATAGCAAAGGGTCTGAATAATTGTTTTCTGAAAACTTGTCACTTCATTGTGGGGTATTGTGTGTTGAGTTTTTTATTTATTTAATCCATTTTAGAATAAGGCTGTGACGTAACAAAATGTGTAAAAAGTCAAGGGGTCTGAATACTTTCCGAATACACTGTACCACATGAAGGAAAGACTAATGGGTTTATTGAAGGAAAGAGAGAGTCACTGTTTCATCCCTTTACGAGACTGACACATTTGTTTCTGCATAACCTAACGACTCAATCTTTGTTTTTAATTGGTGGTTATGTCCCTGCTGAACAAAGAGCGGTTATTTGCGGTGAGGAGCATGCTGAGATAGTGGTTGGAATAGGCTGGAATACGTGATGTAATTACGACCATGGGAAACACTCCGAGACGGATAAAGCAATGAGGCAAATGTGATTGATGAGTAGGCCCTAAATGAAGCTGTGCTGGTCTTGAGTCTAGACCAGTGGGTCTTTCCTTTGTGGGCGGGTGGATTGAGACTACGGTCTTGTCACCTTGCTGCCTTTTATTTTATTGAGTGGGTAGGCTTGATTTTTTTTACATAGTGTTTTTGGAAGACTTCAGACCAAATGTGATTCGCTTAGGTTGCATTGAAAGTAGAAATGCTGAATAGTGTTAACAGCACTTCACTTTCAATGTGGTTTCCATCCAGTCTACATAGCTCAACAGTGTTATAAACAGCCCAAATGGATGCCTTGTGGCCCAACTTGGCTTTCTAATTGAGGTTAGTAGCTCGCTACTACCCTTTCAAAATACCATAATTAGCCCCCATCCAAGTCTATAAAGTTCCCTCGTTGAACTTGGCAGCCCCCCTGTTCTCATTGTTTCCCCTTCATTTCCCACCAGTCCACTGTGGGTCTACTCATCCAATAGAAGAGGTCTATGGGCCACACTCCTGCTAGCTGGTCCCACGCCTCTTAATTGTTGTAGAGGGGCTTGGCTTGAGAGGGGAGGGACTGATGTAGTACAATGGAGAGTGCTGTGGCCATATGCACACACCCAAGCCCGATGACAGGAATAATTTGCGGAATGACCGCTAGGGAGCTGCTGGGAAGACTGAGGGAAGCGAGGAAACTGAGAGGAAGGGAGAGGAAGGGAGGGAGAGGACTCATTTGGTCACGTGGCAGACTATGTAGTAGTGTACTAGACTGCATGCTGGTTCAAATTTAGATAACTATTTTTTTGTCTGTGATTTTGTAGGTTCAGTAGAGATTTTAATTTGAAATGATAGCCAGCATTGTTTTTTTATCAAAGTTTAAATGGTAAACCACATTTAAACTTTACTGAAACAAACAATATTTTTTGGCATGTGTTTGTAAGTTCTATGCTCTTGTCATCTTTCTGTAAAATGAGCGGCTTGGAACCAGTCCTGGCAGGCCGCTTGAGTTTTTTTTTAATGCTTGGTGTCGGTAGACATTACATTTGGTTAAGTGGATTACAAAAATGTACTTGTGCCACGTCTGCACTTATCCATACTCCCTAATCTCCCTCTTCCCTCCACTCGTATGCCCCTCTGTCCCTCTTTGTGTCTGTAATTAGTCATTAGTCAGGTTGAGACCTGCCGAGACCTTTACTAAAACAACCCCTTGGGACGGGAGTTCCCCAGTGCTTTTCGACCTGTGTGTGTGTGCGTGTGCATGTGTGTGTGTGCTCAGGATTTATTCTGGATCAAAAGGGGCCTTAGATGGTAGGCGTGGTGGTGGGCGCGGTTGGCACGGCTCTCATCTTGGCGGTGTAGACATTTTAGAATATTTTTTTGCCAATTTCCTGCAATTCTACACTTTGCCATGGAGCTGAGATACTATTTTTTTTGCATTTTTAAATCTAATTTCCTGCAATTCGATGCTTATGGCTAATGATGTGTTGTTTTGCTCAAACATAATTACAAAATCATTACTGCTAATTGCATTGTTTTTGGAGTTTTAAATTCTCTGACTGTCTAGCTTTTATTTTAGTGATTGTTCATTCTCAAAGATTATATTATAATATTGTTTCTAGATACACTATATATACAAAAGTATGTGGACACCTTCAAATTACTGGATTTGGCTATTTCAGCCATACCCGTTGCTTACAGGTGTATAAAATTGAGCACACCGCCATGCAATATCCATAGACAAACATTGGCAGTAGAATAGCTTTACTGAAGAGCTCAGTGACTTTCAACATGGCACTGTCATATGATGGCACTTATCCAACAAGTCAGTTCATCACATTTCTGTCCTGCTAGAGCTGCCCTGGTCAACTGTAAGTGCTGTTATTGTGATGTGGAAACGTCTAGGAGCAACACCGGCTCAGCTGCGAAGTGGTGGGCCACACAAGCTCACATAACGGGACCGCCGAGTGCTGAAGCGCGTCGTAGATTTCTAAAAATCTCTGTCATCGGTTTCAACAATCACTGCGAGTTCCAAACTGCCTCTAGAAGCAACTTCAGCACAATAACTGTTCATTGGGAGCTTTATGGTTTCCATGGTCGAGCAGCCGCACACGCTCTCTGGAGTGATGAATCACGCTTCACCATCTGGCAGTCCGACAGACTGGTTTGGCGGATGCCAGGAGAATGCTACCTGCCCGAATGTTTGGTGCAGGAGGAATAATGGTCTGGGACTGTTTTTCATGGATCAGGCCCCTTAGTTCCATTGAAGGGTAATCTTAATGACACAGCATCCAATGACATTCTAGACAATTCTGTGCTTCCAACTTTGTGGCAACAGATTGTGGAAGGCCCTTTCCTATTTCAGCATGACAATTGATTTATTTATTTGACCTTTATTTAACTAGGCAAGTCAGTTAAGAACAAATTATTATTTTCAATGACAGCCTAGGAGTGGGTTAACTGCCTGTTCAGGGGCAGAACGACAGATTTGTACCATGTCAGCTCGGGGATTTGAACTTGCAACCTTCTGGTTACTATTCCAACGCTCTAACCACTAGGCTACCCTGCCGCCCCACAATGCCCCCGTGCACAAAGCGAGGTCCATACAGAAATGTTGTTTGTTGAGATCTGTGTGGAAGAACTTGACTGGCCTGCACGGATCCCTGACCTCAACTCCATCGAACACCTTTGGGATGAATTGGAATGCCGACTGCAAGCCAGCCCCAATCGTCCAACATCAGTGCCCGACCTCACTAATGCTCTTGTGGCTGAATGGAAGTAAGTCCCAGTAGCAATGCTCCTAGTGGAAAGCCTTATAGTGGAAAGCCTTCCCAGAAGAGTGGAGGCTGTTATAGCAGCAAAGAGGGGACAAACTCCATATTAGTGCCAATGATTTTGGAATGAGATATTCAGGTGTCCACATACCTTTGGTCATGTAGTGTGCTTTATATCTGGCTTTAGTTGTTTTAAGTTTGTAAATATTTGTTTTTATTTATGTTTTTACACTGTTTGGACTTGGGTGGCCTGAACAAAATGCTAAGGTGGCCTGCCCATGTATTTTAATGGCAGAAAAATCCCTGGTCCATGCTTTTGTGCGCCCCTGTGTGCGGGCAGCAGTGAAAGTTTGTGGGCAGCAGTGTGTGTGTCTGTGACTGTGAGTGTCCCCTCTCTCTTGCCAGCATGTCCCTGTCTGTCCTTTCAGATACCACAGCTGATTGGTACAGAGACAGCAGGCTTCTCTCAGCCTAGCTCGAATCACAGGCCCTGAAGCCTGTAGAAGAAATGACAGCATAAGTCATTTGAGCCAGGCATGATATGAGAAAAGCTGATAGTGGCGCTAGCGATATCCTACTCACTCCACCCTGGCTGACTCTGCATTGAGAGTTACCCACATACAGGATACACACATTCCTAGCAAGTTGTATGTGGGGACTTTTCTTTTTGGTAAACCCCACAATTTGTCGAAGGACAAATCCATGGCTTTCCAGCATCGTTAGAGATGTAAAATCTGTCCGAGGTAGACATATAATAACCCCCCCTCAAAAAAAAAACCTGTTGAAACTGAGTTTTTCTTCTTTAAGGCTAGTATAAACACTAGTTGTTTTGTCGGCTGACAACAACCGTATGTTTTTTTAGTTTAGGGAGAGATAGCAGAGTGCCTGCTACTCTTCTTTCTGAGTGCTTCCTTGTTTGCATTACCACTTGCAAACTGCTATGTACTGACAAGTTCTCCTTTACTTTAAAAACAGTACTGGAATTTTGACATGTTCCTTTTTATTTATAACAAATACATTTTAATGACAGCTCGATACATCTTATGAGACGTTGCTATGGGTTTGAAGGTTACCTACTGTATGCCGAATAAACAAGTGAAAAGCAACTAGGAATCTAGCTTCTATTACACCCACTTGTGAGCATTGTGTGTGTGCATGCGTGCGCTTACGTATATAAATTAACCCGGGCATTCTTCCTTTCTAATTGTATGTTGGGATGATTTGATAAATCTCAGATGTTACGTGCCTTAATTTGCTGTCAAACAAGGGCATGATTTCTTATAGCTGTTATAGACCTTCATTGGCATTACTAAATGTTTTGGTGAACCGAAGTTAAATTAGGATTACGCTAGTTAGGATTAATACTTCTCTGAGATGTTTGGTCTTGTACGATAAGTCATTGTTCTTAATTTGGCTGAATCCCACTGGTTCTACTTTGCATTTTCTCAATCTGAACATTCACAATGTTGTGAACATTGCTTCAACCTCCCAACAGTCTTGAATGCTAGGCAAAGGGTGCTCTTCCCTCAGTAGTCTAGCTAGGTCCATCTCGTTCCCAGTAAACTTGGTAACAATGGTCCCCAGATGGCCCATAAAAAGAGTCGCAGTGACCGTGGCATAGTGTACCAACCGTTGTTTCCTTCCTTCCTGCTTTGCGGAATAACGAGTCCCAGGCATTTATTGGAGAGTTTATTATTGGCTCACTGACAAAAGTTTATAAAAATGGTTTCATCACGGCCTGCTATTGTTGCGAGCAGGGACGGTTGATGGGAAGGAGTTTTGGCTATTGTTTAACACCCGCTGCTGAATAAGAGGAAGCTGGAGTTCAAAGCATGGAGACCGAGTCAGGACAGGATACCCGTGTTGGTCCAGTGGGAGGTATGGATAAAGCGCTCAGAGTACGGGTGCTGATCTATGGCTGGGCAATATGGCCAAAATATCAATATTTTCCCTCAATTTTTGATGGTGTTTTATATTGTTTTATAATAAAATGTATAAATGTTGTTTATTGAGTAGTGCATGACCTTAGGGTGGCAACACATACATTCTAAGTGATTTCAATGGGGCTTTCTCCATTCTGATTGCTTTATACAGGTTCAATCAAACTTCAACCAAAAGTTGATCTCATTTGAGCTCATTTCCACACTCCGTGTAGGACTCCACGATACGGACAAAAATCTAGGCCTTACTTTTAACCAAATTTTACAATTGCGTTTTGACTTTTAGATCAAAACACTTGGGTGAGAACTGTTGGAATCATGGAAATAGAATGATTATTCTAATTTGATAGATATAACGTAATAGTGGGCACTTTGAATACATAGTTATTTGACATGACAAAGAATGAAACGGCCAGAGAGGTGTTCATAGAGGAGGAGTTATTGTGACGGTAGGAACCAGTGTTTGTCTGTGTTTCCCTGGGGAGTGGGACCCTATAATCTTTGGGTACATTAAATGTTTTTCTCTTAATGTAGCTAACATATTCATGTTTCACCTATTTATCTCTGATTTAGAAGGTACTGTTACACAACCAACATTCTGATTTAGGCCTACACCAGCACTGGTTTCCCGGCTGTATTAGCTAGCCAGCTAACAAGCGATTAGTATTAGCTCCTAACACAATTTATTTTAGCCACAACTTGCTAAGAAAAGTCAAACTAGCTGTTTGCAGACATTAAGATACACAATCTAATAGTGTCATTATAGAACGCTTGTGGATTTATATTTAGAAGCTAAGTGGAAAGCAGCATTGTTTTCATCAACATATTGCATATTGTTTTATCTGCTGCATTGACCATGCAGACTGAAGAGTGTACAGTCAAATCAACTGTTATTTGTCACATGCTTCGTAAACAACAGTTGTAGACTAACAATGAAATGCTTACTTACGGGTCCTTCCCAATACTGCAGAGAGAAAAATATAAAAATAATAACACAAGGAATAAATTAGATGCGCGATCCGAGCCCAGCCCGAAGGGCCCCGACACTATACATAGGGTTATGTCTGCGCAGTACAGTCAGATCTAAGATCATAACATGGTATTAGAAGTGCTTCAACCTTGTAAAATATAAAACAGGAGAGATTGTTTAACTGAAAATAATAGTTTTCCTTGAGTTTTGTCATGTGTCTTCATTGAGCAGAGCAGTTCAAGCGGAGCTGTTGCTGTAGATACTCAAAGACTCAGAGCCACCGTGAGCTGAGCGCATGCAGAGCGAGCTGCACGCAGGGATTGAGTGACAGACCGAGCAGAACAGCTCATGGATTTACTAATGGAGGAAGTTATTTACGATTTTGGGTTTCGGGCAGGGCCGGCCAGCCGGCCTTAAATTTGGCAGAAGCAAATGGTCCTGGGTAGTGTAGGGCCTGAACATAGCGGGCATGTGTAGGGCTTAAAATGCATGCCCTTGTGGGGCATTAAAATAAATACACAATGAGAAAAGATCACTTTGCTATATACACGGGATACTAGTAATGAGTTGATGTGCAGGGGTACGAGGTAATTGAGTTAGATACTGTATGTACATATAGATCAGGGTAAAGTAACTCGGCAACAGGATAGATAATAAACAGCAGCAGCAGTGTATGTGATGTGTCAAAAGAGTTAGTGCAAAGATTATAAATGCAGATAGTCCGGGAAGCTATTTGGTTAAATATTTAGTTAATCCTGAATGAGTCGTGAATAATGATGAGTGAGACCGTTACAGAGGCATGAATATCATACCCTGCCAAAAATGCTAACCTGCCCTGTTATTGTAATGGTGAGAGGTTAGCATGTTTTAGGGGTATGATATTTTTCAGTTTGTAACTTTCTCACTCTTCATTCAGGATTATCCTTGGTAGCATGCACATGAATGTAGAAGTGTTCAGAAACATATTATATTCTTATTTACAATAAAAGTGACTTCAATATGACACTACATTATTTACCATTAATTTCTATTGGGTACAAAATAATCTGAAACACAACCAAAACAAGCAGCAAATGCATCCAACAAATGTATACAGTCACAAGCTTGATGTAGTCATTGGAATATGTGACCAAATACTTCACTTTTTGCTACTTTTATACACACTCAAGTGGATTTGTCCCAATACTTTTGGTCCTCTAAAATAATAGGACTACGTACAAAAAGTGCTGTAATTTCTAAACGGTTCACATGATATGGATGAACATACTCTCAAATTAAAGCTGAAAGTCTGCTCAAGTTAAAGCTGAAAGTCGTTGTATCATTTCAAATCCAAAGTGCTAGAGTACAGAGCCAAAACAACAAAAATTGTCATTGTCCCAATATTTTGGGGCTCAATGTATAGTAAAATACAGTATACTGCCCAGCCCTACAGTATGCTGATATAAGATCAGTTTATCCTTTTACATCATAATGGATCAGATTATTATGGACAGGGAAGACCTGGTCCAAGATCAGCACTATTACTTTAAGAGGTTCTGCCCCTGAACAAGGCAGTTAACCTGTTCCTAGGCCGTCATTGAAAATACGATTTTTTTTCTTAACTGACTTGCCTAGTTAAATAAAGGTACAATTTTAAAAATAATTATAATAACATGTGAAATTTGCATGCCCCGCACACACCTGGGGATCTCTCTTTTTCAGCCATCTATTTATTGTGTTTGAGGGGTGCAAAATCCACTTGCCACTTAAATCTCGCAGGACTGATGGCTTTCATTGGACTCCTGCAACTCTTTCATACGGTGCCTTCAGAAAGTATTTAGACCACTTGACTTTTTCCACATTTTGTTACGTTACAGCCTTATTCTAAAATTGATTAAAATTGTGTTTTTTTTCCACTCATCAATCTACACACAATACCCCATAATGTCAAAGCAAAAACAGTTTTTTAGACATTTTTGATAATTATCGATTTTATTGCACAGTATGCCTACACATTGATAGGCTATATACATGTTTTTTAAAGAAAATGCACTGAAACTAAAATAGCTTTGGTTTTGGTGATCCTCTCAGCTCCGGCTCATTTTCAAGTCCTCTCGTGGTTACGGTCCCTGGAACGGGTAGCATCTGCATTTTTTATGTCTTTTTCTAGTTATTAACAAATGCATAAAGATGTTGATGAAGAGATACTATACTGCTGTTTTGAGTTAGAAATATTACACTTTTTTGTAACACTTAAAGTACTTAATTAAGCATAGAGTACATTGCAAGTAAGGAGATGTTCACACCTACAGTAGCCGGGCTATAAGAGTCTATTGTCCTGCTAATCGGGCTACAACTGTTTGAAAACCTCTTTTCAAATTGCCACCAGCTGTCCATCACTACTGTAAATAAAAACACAGCATATTGTTTATATCTTGTTTACATTCTTTATTGTAACCACAATGTCATATATAATTTGTACCTACCTTTCCTTTTATTACTTTTAGACTTTGGGATTTACAAATGTGTGCTTTTCATGTCATTTTTAGTTAAATCCAGTTCGGATTTAAGTATAACTTTTGACTGACGCCTTTAGTGAGAGGTCTAATGCTTTAATATTTAATAATATCTGCCCTCCAAATTCATATCTAAGGGGCATTTTTCACGTCATTATTAGTTACATTGTTTTAGTTTGAACGTGCAGACTGGCACTGAGAATAGCAGGAATGTTTCCCTAGTCAGCGCCATTATTAGTGCAATGCCCTTTAAAGTGTTGCTCTGTGCTACCTAGTGTGGCGGGGTGGGGGTCCACCCCCCCCCCTTCCTCCTCCTCCCTTCCCCATGGGCTAGGTCTGTCTTCTGTGCACCGCTCTGTGGCCCATCCCGTGCCCCCTGCCCTCGTGCCTTGAACCTTGCACGCCCACCGCTATTTCAGTGGATACAGCTGGAGAACTGCAAGGCAATCCCATTGTGAGCCACTCGGGAGCCATAACCAATATGACCAATATATATTGTCCTGCTAATAACAGGGTTAATAATATATCTGTGAGAATATCCAAGGGGCTTTTATATGAATCTAAATTAATAATAATAATAATAATCACTTTGTTTAAAAAAATAAAATAAAAACATTTTGGAGATGATTTCATTTTCAAATAATGTAAAATGAGCGAGAAAAGGGCTGTTCTTGAACATGGGTGAGACATTGTTACTAATTTGTAAATAAAGCCAGTTTGTTATTTAGAATGATTTATTTATGTTTTTAGAGGGAGAGAAACCAAAAACAAACAGTCATTTCATGGGTCTCCCAGTCGAGCCCGGCATGGGTATTGAACCAGCATCTGTAGCAACACAGTTTGCACGGCGATGTAGTGTCTTAGACCGCTGCGCCACTCAGGTGCTGTACAACGTGACCGGTCGGGAGTAGGGCTAGTAAAAGCAGAATAATCCTATCATTTCCACATCCCAATTGAAGTCTAAGTTTCTCATAGAATAAAAACCTTAATGTAACATCAGTTTTTTATAACACTGAAGTCGTGCACAATTTTCAGTATCTACTTAGATTTATGTCACCCATTCATTGTCAATTAGAGACACAGTAGCGCCAAAAGCATAATCAGTGCTCTAACTGCCCCTTGCTCTGGTCTGGAGCAATGAAGTGGTGACGCAGGGTACCGTACTAAACCACAAATGACCTTTAAGTCCCACAGCATAATCGCAGAACATTTAGTGGAGCCACCACTGTAGTGCCATGTTGGGCCCAAGCCGCATGGTTGTCTTTTAGGAACACTACAGGGCTGAGGATTCCATTGCCAAGTGTCTTAAACACATGACAAGAGCAATTTAATGTGATCTTAGACTTGGCACTTTCCGTGGGCAAAACAGGGCGTGAGCCCACACTTCAATTAGAAGACTAACTGCAGATTAATTTAATACTTGGGAGTTTTTAATGCCTGATACGTTCAAGTCAGCAAGAGATTTATTGGATCAGGTTGCCAGCATATATAAAAATCACATTAAATACACAAACAAATATTTGATATAATTATCTTTAAATTTCAGATGGCAGCACCCTTCTCTCGGTGCGGCTCAGTGA